>NC_083649.1:648636-666136 GCF_963576545.1 Limanda limanda | reverse complement strand
ACAAACACACACTCAGTCTGCAGTGTGAGACACAAACACACACTCAGTCTGCAGTGTGAGACACAAACACACACTCAGTCCGCAGTGTGAGACACAAACTGAGCTAATGAACAACAACATCAGTTATTTTGTGTGAGTGTGTGTGTGTGTGTGTGTGTGTCTGTATGTGTGTGTGTGTGTGAGTCTGTGTGTGTGTGTATGTGTGTGTGTGTGTGAGTCTGTGTGTGTGTGTGTGTGTATGTGTGTGTGTGTGTGTGTGTGTGAGTCTGTACGTCTTTGGACTCCATGATGCCGAGGACGGGGAAGAGGACGGTCGGCAGCAGTGCGGTCACAGCCAGCGGCAAAACCTCAGTGCACCAGTACACCGCCATGAGGGCGATGACATAAGCACAGGCAGCTTCCTGCACACACACACACACACACACACACACACACACACACACACACACACAAAATATGAATCATGAAACTGTAAAAACAAAAGAACAGAACACGTGTTGTTTAATTTTATCCTCTACATGGGACACCTGTTGGTCGTCTGGATCACACACACACACACACACAGACTCACACACAGACCCACACACACACACACACACACACACACACAGTCTCACACACAGACCCACACACACACACACACACACACACACACACACACACAAGCTGTGATGACGGTATCTGTAGAAACATTAACTTTTTTACTCGACTCTTAATTAATCATTAAACATTTTGAACAGAAACAGGATTTTTTTATTTTTTCACTCTTGTTTGTTTGACGAACACATTTAAAATAAACCTTCTATATTTCAATAGAATTGACAGGTTCTAATTTAAGGGTTAAGATTATGATTGATTCAGATGTATTGTTCCAGTGGCTCACAGCTGGACGTGGGAGGAGAAGCAGCTGTTTCAGCAAACAACATCATTACTGAATGGAAATGAATCCTAAATATCACCGGGTGAATATGTTCATGAGGATTTGTTCAAAAGATTAAAATGAATCTGTGCACGAGAATCAGACGTGAACAGATCAGAGGAATCAGTCACGAAGCAAGTGAATCTTCAAACTGTTCAGACTCACTTTGTCAATCAGTGACAGGAAGTGTGAAAGTGACCTGTCCAATTATTCACACACACACACAGACACACACACACACACACACACACACACACACACACAGAGACAGACACACAGAAACACACACATGAAAAACACGAAAATACGAAAACACGAAAACACGAAAACATGAAAACCCGTAACCACGTAAACCTGGTTGAACTGGTTGAACTGGTTGTGTGAAGGAGTCTCACCCGGGTGCTGATGGCGAGCGGCAGCAGGAGCAACGGGCTGAAGACGAGGATGAAGACGCTCTTCATCCTCCAGAGCCGCTGCAACATCTTCAGCCTCAGAGGGAGAACGGCCATGAAGAAGAAGAAGAAGAAGGTGAAGATCAGAGAAGAAGGTGAAAGCTGCTCTCTCTCCGTCCAACGGGTTTGTGTTTCACAGTCCACACGACAAGTAAGTGTGAGTTACACACACACTGTCTCTCACACACACACACTCACACACACACACACACACACTCACACACACACACACACACGTTATCGGACAGTGCAGAGTAAACAGACAGAAGGAAATCAGTTGTGTTAGTTTCAGGCTGAACTGACGGAGCAGAGAAATGAGAATAAACCTAAATCTGAAATATCGAAATACTAAAACTTCCTGAAATGTTTCATTTTCTTATTCCTTCTCTCTCTCCTCCAGTGTTATTCCCTCTCTCTCTCTGTTTGTTCTGTCGTTCTCCAGCTGAGTCGAGATCGTCTGTTCCAGAGAAAACACTTTGGAGGCTTCAGTTAAAAGCATCAGAGTTAATAAAAGATTAGATGAAATAGTTTGAGACTGAAACTGGATTTAAAGCTTTAATGTTCAAGTTCTTCGACAGAATCAATGAACGAGTTCTGATCATGAACTATAGAAAAAGATGGCCGACATGACGGTTCACAAAAGTGAAGCCATTCTTCCAATGCTATCGCCCCCTGGTGGATGCCTGCTCTAAGACAAATAAAAGTGTGTCAAAGATGGGTTCTGTCGTTTTAGGAAGTTCTCATCACACTGTTTGTTCAAGTGTTCAGGACGTCATCACCACCAGAGGGCAGCGTTCACGTCGGAGATGTCTTTAGCTTTATTTCTGGAGGAAGTGGAGAAGGTTCGTCATCTTTATTTACGCCTGTGGTTCGATTCCTGGCTCCTCCCCTCTGCTTCTGAGGTTTTGTCTCTCTTTGCATGAGTGTACAAACCTGTGTGTGTGTGTGTGACGTGTTGTGTAAATAAAGAAAAGTCGATTTTTTGGTACGAAGAATAAAAGTTAGGAAATGATTTATCAGGACGTTTTAAGCTTCGGTTTGATCACATGCTGGTTCCTGACAGGCAAGTCAACTTATCCTCTGCTGCCACCTGGTGGACGAGTGTGTGTGTGTCTGTCTGTGTCTCAGTGTGTGTGTCTGTGTGTCTTTGTGTGTGCTTTATCTCTGTGTGTGATTTGTGTGTTTAGTTCAGTGGAGCTACTTACTTGAATAAACCTGTTGTTTTCAGTTTCCTGTGATTGTCTCAGTTCCTTTCTTCAGTATCTGGAGGTCGACAGTTTACTCTGACCTTAGTGAGCCCACTGTAGATGATCAACCATCAGCGTGGGGGGGGGTCTGCACACTGTCCAGAGGAGCTTCTTTCTTTACTCTCATTTCATTCGTCTCATCTTCGACCTCCTCTGCTTCTCCTCGTCCGTCTCACCTCACACGGGACAGGTGAGTAGATCTTTTCTCAGCTTCTTCACCGGGCCGGAGAATCCTGAACGTTTGCAGCTCTGTGAAGAAAATCAGTTTTTTACTAATCCTAGTGTTGAAGGTGATAATTCAACACTTTCTGTTCCTGTATATGAGCATGAAGCTCAACGTGAGGAGTCGTCAGGTTCACGTAGTTCAGTGAATTCTGTGAATCCAGTGAATCTCAGCTCAGCCAAACCAGGTTCTGCAGCAGTGACCTTCAGTCTGTGGGTAACAGGAACCTCAGGGGACTCTGACGGACCCGCTGGTCCAAACCTTCATGTCAGGAGACCGATGGCACCTGGACGGATGGTCCTGATGTTCTGTGAAACACTCTTCAACTATAGAGGAAGAAAAATGAAGACGATCCCATTTCTTCTGTTTTAGTGACAAGTGGACAAATGTATACTTGGACAACATTCAGATCATAACAGGAAACTTCTAAAACTGTTACCAACATATCTAACATGCTACTATTAAAGGGACTCTTACCTTTGTTGCATTTGAGAATTACAGCACATTCAAATCATCCCGCCTTCCTCCAATGCCCCACCCCCTCGTTCCCATCCGCGGTGTTTTTTTGAAGAAACTTTATTTACAAGCAGACTTACAACCTACTGCCTCCGCGCACGCACGTGAGTTTTTGTTTACCAAAGCATTGGATTCGGTAAGTTATATACATTTACATTCACATGCCTTGATGACGCGGGCCCGAATGCGCCACAAGAAGCAGACGGAAAACCTGCATGTCCATGCAGCAAACAGACAGGTCTGTCGGCCAATAAGGTCCTTCGGTCCGAAGAATTTTATTGGTTGAAGTTTTCACTAAATATTATGAGAGTGAAATAATTGTTTGTTTTTACTCCTGGTGGGTCTGTCTTGCGTTTTAGAGTGTCATTACCTTATTAATACCAATTTAACCTTATCCAAAAAAAGTGTAAAAATGCAACAAAGGTAAGAGTCCCTTTAAATGTCAGCAGACCGTCAGGTGCACGTCTGATATGGATTTGTTACTTCTCATTTCAGTAGAAATGTGCTGAAGGTTTCCAGTCACTGGAACTCTGAGAGACAGGGTCCTCAGACACATGGAGACAGAAGAAGGATTTCAATCTGAATCAGATTTCACTGTGTGGAACATGATTTTTCAACTCTACATGTGAATATATATATATACTATATATATATATATAAATAGTATATATATATACTATATATATACATACATCTACCTGGTTGCCAAAGACAACATCCAAATGCATGTATTAGCCATGTAGGGAACAAATAATTTATCAAACTAATGATTGAACATTTATGTCATTAATCCTTTATTGGTCCCACACACACACACACACACACACACACACACACACACACACACACACACACACACACACACACACACACACACACACACACACACACACACACACACACACACACACACACACACACACACACTGTCATGGACCTCATGCGTTTAATGGTTCAGATCTGTTGATGCTGTTTTTCAGGTTGTGTGGTAAAGCAGCGTCGTCTTCTTCTTCTTCTCTTGTCCTTTCCGTGCTGCTGTGGACTGACAGTAAGAACAACCTCCGTCCAGTAAAACTACTTTTTCAAACTGAAGTTAAACTGACGCTCATGTGTTCTTCTGTTTTGAGGACGATCCCAGTGCAGCAGCTCCAGATGTTTCCGGTCCTGTAGCTGGAGAGGAGACGGATCACAGCTGTGATGGAAATCAGGAGTTCAGCCCCGAGCAACAGAGGGCTCTAGGTGGCGCTATAGAGCGACTGGGTTTACGGCTTCTGGAAAACCTTCCTGTTGGTCCACAGCAGCCGAACGTCCTCCTGTCCCCTCTCAGGCCCTGTCCCCTCTCAGGCCCTGTCCCCTCTCAGCCTGGGTGAGTTTCCTGTGCCGGGAGAATCTTGAGGAGTTCAGTCCCTGACGTTCAGGATTCACGAGCTGCTTCATCACATCCACACGACACTGAGACCAGGAGAGCAGCACCTGTTCAACTCACCCTCTTATTACACAGTCTTTATGTAACTGGACATTTTAGAAGCTCTTTGTTCCATTAAAATGTTCACTCAGGTTCTCGTAACGAGACGGAGAAGCTGCTGCTGACGAGCCTCGAGGCCAACTCTCTACCCTGTTACCATCACGTCCTGGGAAGCCTGGTCCCTCGCCTCGGCCACGCCTCCCTGGACCTGGCCTCACGCATGTACCTGCGACCAGGTGCGTGCTGATGACAGGCAACTGGTGACGCTGATGAAGAGATTTGGTGTAAAACTCTTTTTATCCTCCTCTTCTCTTTCTCTCCCTCGTTCTGTCTCTCAGGGTTTGAGGTGAAGCTGCCGTTTGTGTTGGACTCTCTGGCCAGGTATCAGCTAACGGCTAACTGCTAACAGGCTAATGGCTAACAGGCTAACGGCTAACAGGCTAACGGCCAACAGGCTAATGGCTAACAGGCTAATGGCTAACAGGCTAACGGCTAACAGGCTAACGGGCTGAGAGGTTAAATAACTTTACAGTTTCGGTCACTGTAACGCCGGCTGACTCCTGAACAGCTGCTGAGGTGGATGTAGTGACATCTGCTGGTCATTTTGGGAACAGCATGTTCTGAAAGCAGATCAGCTCATTAAATGGCGGTGTGAGGTGAACTGTATTTTCACGTGAACAGGACTTTGTGACACGAGATCACTTTCTTACATTTACAGCAACCGACAGATTATTTATGTGAGCACATACGGAGTTTGTTATGGAAATAAAAAGGTGTGATTTGTTTTGCAGGTTCCAACCTGTTCCTCTGGTCTCTGTAGACGAGGTCAACCAGTGGCTGGAGAACGCCACCGCTGGTCACATGCCCGACTTCCTGGAGAGTGTTCCACACGACGTGGTGCTCATGCTGATCAATGCTGTTTACTTTAAAGGGGATTCCCTCCTCCTCCCTGTGCTGTGGTCCGGCTCCACAGGTCCAGGGACAGTGACTCAGGACATTGTCTCTCTGTCTTTACTTCAAGCTTCAGTGGATCAGATGCCTTCAGCTCCTGTGAAGACGCATGCTTCTTCTTCATGGGCCCTGATGTCTTTCTAACCACAAACAAAGCTCTTTTCAGAGAATCCCTTAGTGCTGCTGGACCGGAGACCTTCGATTTGACCTTTGAATGAAGACGCCGCTGAGCAGCCGGTTGTTACGGAGGTGATAAGCTCCTCCTCCTCTCTGTCTGACAGGTGCCTGGCAGACTCGATTTGACCCCCAAGTGACCTCGAAGGGAGTCTTCTACCTGGACGGCCAGAACTCGGTGTCAGTGGACATGATGAAGTCTGCTCAGTGTCCTCTCCGCCTCCTGGAAGCACAAGGAGCAGCCACGTTCCTGCAGAGTCTAGACTTCAAGGCTTTTATAAATCAACTGAGGATGTTGTTTGAGTTCATTCAGAGATTTCTCACAGAAGAACAGATTTCTTCTCCTCTGTTAGATCAGGACGTCCTGCTCTTCCAGTCGTCTGTCCTCACAGGAACTCTCTTTGCTCTCTCTTGTGCAGGTTGCCAGTTTTCCCTTCAAGTGAAATACCAGCTTCCTAATCGTCCTGCCTGTTCCAGGGAGGGACAACGTGTCCTCTGTGCTTCCCAGACTGAACATCTCAGACCTCTATAGACGTCTACCTCAGGAGAAACCATGCAGGTCAACTTACCAAAGGTGAAGCTGCACTACCACCATGATCTCCAGGAGGCGCTGACCAGACTGGGTGAGTTCTGTGTCCTCTGAGCCAGAAGATGTTTTCCATTAGACTGAAAACGAGAGCAGTCACTTGCTGATCTGATCAATGACCCAGATTTCCATCAAACTCTTCCTTGAGCCGTGGACTCTTGATGTTTTCAGTCAGTAAGTCTCAGGTTCTCTCTGCCAGACCTGGGTTCTCTGTTCTCAGGACCCGACCTGTCGGGGGGGCGACCGGCCCCTGAAGGGGACGCGTGTCCTCCGCCGCCGCCACGGCTGTGACCTCCATGCGCTCCGTCTCCATCTTCTCAGTCAACTCGCCCTTCCTCTTCGCCCTCGTGGACGATGCCTCCCTGGTGCCGCTCTTCATGGGCATTGTCACAAACCCCGCCCCCAACAAAGACGCCATGCTCAAAGATGATCCTCACAGCAACAGCTCCATGAGCGACCAGCCGGTGTCCGGGGAAGAGACAGAAACAGCAACAGGATGCTGCAGCGCCCCCGCTGGTGACTAACAACAACTGCAGAGTGTAAATGGACTGGAGGACATCGGGCAGAAGACGCCACGAGACAACGAAACCTGCTCCAAACCAGTCGCCGCGGCAACCAAATTGAAATGTTGGTCGTCAATAGTTTGACCTTTTGTTGTGTTTGTTGCTGAGGGTTCGATGCTCAGACTGAAGTCTCTACATGAAGCAGCTAGTTAATTAAACTTAGCATAAAACTAGAAATCTTGTTTATTAATTCTCATCTAATCTATGAAAGAGAATGTTGAGCTCGTTTCCCAAAGGGTCGGATGTTTGGTTCTAGGTCCGTTCAGATCCCCTGGGTCCGGTGTGGGTCAACATGCATTGTGTTATTAAAGTGGGGAAATTCAAATGCAGCAACATTACTGTGATCAGCAAGTTTTGTATGAAGAGTTCAACATTGGAAAGTTCAGACAGTGACACACGTTAGTAACGACCACTTTCACCTCTGGAATCATTCTGCTCCAAATTAAACTCACTTTAATTCACACTTGTCAGTTTCTCTCTATGTACTGATGATATGATGGTAATGTTATTGTTAGACAGTATATAAAAATAGTACAGTATATATAGTTTATAATATAACATAATATATATTTATATATGATAGTAATTATACCAATATAATAGCAGTATATAGTAATAATGGCAGCAACAGTATATATAATAATAATAGTAAATATAATAATAATAATAACATGTACACATGTATAAATATGTGTATTACAAGAATATACAAAGAGTATGATATAATATGATATGATATATAGTAGAGGTATTAATATAAGTATTTGACTATACAATAGATAATTTAATATACCATGAGTGTAAGAATATGTAGACAGAGTGTGCAAAAGACAATATTATTGTATAACATGGGTGAGAGGTATTGTCCATGATTGCCAGCAGTTTTGCCAGCATCCTGTCCTCCACCACCTCCTCCAGGCTGGTTCTGAAGGTTCTGGTGTCTCCACCACAGTGTGAAGGAAACTCTGGTTCTGATGATGAAGTGCAGAGAGACGCGAGCCAGGTTCTGGTTCTGGTTCTGGTTCTGGTTCTGGTTCTGGTTCTGATGTGTTTGGATCTTCACCAACAGGATCAGTTCCAGTTCAACTAAACACCTGAAGGAACATTGACTCCTGCCAGAGGTTCCACAGCAACATGTGGGCGAGAGAAGATTCTGGAACTGACTCTGGAAACTTTCAATCATCTGGATCCTGCCGCTGCCCCCCCCTCCTGCGCGCCCCGGCGCTCGCCCCCGCGGCGCGCGCAGATCCGTGAAGGACGCGTGCACGCGCCTGCAGAGAAACAGTTGGAGCGACGTGGATCCGGATCAGACGTGAACTGATCTGAACCGAGCTGAGCTGATCTGAACCGAGCTGATCTGAACCGAGCTGATCTGATCTGATCTGATCTGAACCGAGCTGATCTGATCTGAGGTGAGTGTTGAACTTTGCAGCTGAGATGTTCTGTGTGAGTCCTTCAGGCTTCAGGAGGACAGCGGGTGGGCGAGGTGTTGTGGTCCGGAGGGGTTCCGGCTGCAGACCTTCTCTCCCTCTCTCTGCTCCTCAACTCTTTCCCTCTTGAACCTGCACACCCCGTCATGTGGACTGAAGGAGAGGAACCTTCCTGCAGGAGAGAGAGGATCTGATCTTCTGCTGGATTCCATCCTTCACATCCAAACGCTCGCGTCTCTCTGCGCTTCATCATCAGATCCAGAGTTTCCTTCACACTGTGGTGGAGACACCAGAACCTTCAGAACCACCAAGACCACCAGAACCACCAAGACCACCAGAACCTTCAGAACCACCAAGACCACCAAGACCACCAGAACCACCAAGACCACCAGAACCTTCAGAACCACCAAGACCACCAAGACCACCAGAACCTTCAGAACCACCAGAACCAGCAGAACCACGCACAGCAGATGGATCTGCAACGTGTCGGTTGTTCAGTGTGTGTGTGTGTGTGTGTGTGAGTGTGTGTGTGTGTGTGTGTGTGTGTGTGTGTGTGTGTGTGTCTGTGTGTGTGTGTGTGTGTGTCTGTGTGTGTCTGTGTGTGTGTGTGTGTGTGTGTGTGTGTGGGTCTGTGTGTGTGTGTGTGTGTGTGTTTGTGTATCGGTTGTTTAATCAGAATCAGAAAAACAAAACAAACACTTTCTTCTGATTATTTAACTTTGATCTATTTTGTTTAGAAAAGTTTCAGTTTGATCTGTAACTGGATCTGGTTTCTGTGTGTGTGTCTGAGTGTGTGTGTGTGTGTGTGTGTGTGTGTGTGTGTGTGTGTGTGTGTGTGTCTGAGTGAGTCTGTGTGTGTGTGTGTGTGTGTGTGTGTGTGTGTGTGTGTGTGTGTGTGTGTGTGTGTGTCTGAGTGAGTCTGTGTGTGTGTCTGAGTGTGTGTGTGTGTGTGTGTGTGTGTGTGTGTGTGTGTGTGTGTGTGTGTGTGTGTCTGAGTGAGTCTGTGTGTGTGTGTTTCTTTGTGTGTGTGTCTGAGGTTCAGATGACAGACTTTGGTTTCAGTAACCATGACAACCAGCTCCAGATGTGCAGAAGAACAAAGGGACTTTGTGTGTTTGTCCTTTTTGTTTCCAGCTTGTTTGTGTAACAATGGAAAGTTGGTTCAAGTTGAGAATCACTTTTCCTTCTCCTCTGTTTCTCTGACTGTTGATCCAGAAGGTTTTGGATGACGGCTCATTAGAGGTTTAGTTTAGTTGAAGGTTTGGATCCTCTGGGTTTTTACTGTAATTATACTAAACACTGGTCGTCTCTGAAACTCTTCTCTCAGTGTTTCCACATATCGTCCTGCAGGTTTTCTCCTGACGTGAGATGTTTAACGTTTTCCACATGAACAGGAAGTGTTGGCAGGAGAAAGACCGAGAGGTTCGGAGCTGGAGGCGTGGCCTCATCTCACCCTGGTGTGTGTGTGTGTGTGTGTGTGTGTGTGTGTGTTGCAGGATGAAGAGGACGAGCTTCCTGCTGATGTGTGGAGTCCTGCTGAGCTTCAGTCGGGCTCAGGTATGACATCACACAGGAAGTCACTGTGTGTTTCTGACCCTCCCACAGGAAGTCACTGTGTGTTTCAGTAAGTTCAGTGTGTGAGTTGTGTGTTGTTTCCAGCCGGAGGGCGAGGAGACGCCTGTGGAGGAGGAGCATGTCGAGCTCTTCACCACGCCCACAACCAAGTTGGGTGCCGCCACCTCCGACTTCGGCTACAACCTGTTCCGAGCTCTGGCGAGTCGCGACGCCACGACCAACGTCTTCCTGGCGCCCATCAGTGTGTCTGCAGCGCTGACTCAGCTGTCCATGGGTGAAGATCAACACCAACTCAAACATCACACCTTCTGCACTTCTGACAGGAAACTACACACAGACACAAAGTTACTGATGTTTGAACCATTTCTGCCAAATGTAGAGAGACAAGGTTCAGATTCCCCCCCATCAGAAGGAGGAAGGTTTGTTTCTGCACGATGGAAAAACCTCGACCACGATCCAGAAACAGATTCATGACTCAGAAGTCTTTTCATTATGTGGTTGTAGAATCATTGTCTCCACTGGTTCAGGTAGAAAACATTTAACTATTGTTCATCAGCCTCTCGCTGACAAACTGCTCAAAGTGACAAAGTGGAGAATTCATGTTTGATTGTATCAAAGCCTTGGAGATAAAAAATAAAAACCAGATCACTTTGTTTATGAAAATGGTTCAAATTAAAATGAGAAAACAGATCAACAGTGTGAATCTTCTGATGAGGATCTGGTGCAGTGGAGATGCTCATGTCTTTAAACCTCATATTGCTCAGTGAGCCGCGTTGGACCTGTTCTCATGAGGCGCTGCCGTGTGTCCTGCAGGGGGCGCTGAGCCGGCGGAGCGGCAGCTGTTCCGGGCTCTGAGGTATCACACCCTGCAGGACCCCCGGCTCCACGACACCCTGAGGGACCTGCTGGCCGCCCTGCGCTCGCCGGGGAAAGGCCTGAGCATCGCTGCCCGTCTCTACCTGGCCCGCCGTGAGTTCACCTGTGATAACTGCGTCTTCTTCTTCTGCTTCTTCTTCTGCGTTTGGTTTACGATGGTGTGAGCCAGCGTGGAGCTGCACTGCCCCCGGAGGACCGACCTGGTAACAGCAGGTTTTTGAGCAGCAGACGAGGGATTTCCAGGGAGAAATAGACTTTAAAGACGTGGCATCAGTTCATGGAGTTGCGTGCTCTGCACCTCGGCAGCATCAGAGGCGTGTCCGGTTGTCGAAGCGGTTTTGTAACCTTCAAGGTGTTGACTCCATCTGTTTGTTGTGTTGCTGTGTTCAGGACTTCGTCTGAAGCAGGAGTTCCTGGCGCTCGTGGAGAAGCAGTATGGCGTTCGTCCAAAGGGAGTGCCGGTCGGAGCCAAAGAACTGAAAGAGATCAACGAGTGGGTTTCTCAGGAGACCGGCGGGAAGGTGCAGCGCTTCCTGGCCAAGTCCCCCGCCCGGAACCCCTCGGTGAACGCCGTGAGCGCCGCCTACTTCCGAGGTGCGTCAGGCAGACACACATCTCCACAGCCGGTCTGACGCTGGTCAGCTGAGGCGTGAGAGTGACGCTCGGCTTCTGTTCACAGGGAGGTGGGTCACCCGCTTCGGTAACAGTGGAGTCATGGACGACTTCCAGGTGGACGGCGCGGCACCGGTTCGCATTCCCATGATGCAACAGGACAACTATCCTGTGAAGATGGGAGTTGACTCCGACCTGAGCTGCACGGTGAGTGTTTCCGTCTCTGAAACATTTCCTCTCTGAGATCCCTCCTGAACCAGGTGTGCTCGTCCACCAGATCGCTCAGATCCAGATGCAGAACGCCGTCAGCATGTTCGTGTTCCTGCCGGACGAGGTGGCGTCCAACATGACGCTGCTGGAGGACAGCCTGACCGCCGAGTTCGTCCAGGACCTGTCCATGACGCTGCTGCCCGCCCAGGTGTCCCTCACTCTGCCCACGCTGAGGCTCAGCTACTCCACAGACCTGCTGCCGCTGCTCAGCGACCTGGGTGAGTCCAGAACCTGAACCTGAACCTGAACCTGAACCTGAACCTGAACCTGAACCTGAACCAGAACCAGAACCTGAACCTGAACCTGAACCAGAACCAGGTCCAGAACCAGGTCCAGAACCAGAACCTGAACCTGAACCTGAACCTGAACCTGAACCTGAACCTGAACCAGAACCAGAACCAGAACCAGAACCAGAACCTGAACCTGAACCAGAACCTGAACCAGGTCCAGAACCAGAACCAGAACCAGAACCAGAACCAGAACCTGAACCAGAACCAGAACCAGGTCCAGGTCCAGGTCCAGGTCCAGGTCCAGGTCCAGGTCCAGGTCCAGTCTGACTGGTGACATTCATAAATATGGAACTGGTTTGAATACCAAACCAATGCTGAGGTTCAGTTTTGATCACTTTCAGGTTTATTCTAAAGACTTTACTTTGTCTTCTTAGTTCTTTTATTTGTTTAATTCCTTTTTGCGTCTGTCACGTGAGACACTTAATCCCCCCCCCCTGCTGTGTCCTCGGAGGACGCTTTCTACAGACGCTCTGATTCATGACCCGTCCTGTGTCCCCCCCCCCCCGCAGGTCTCACTGATTGGTTGGAGAACCCGCAGCTGGAGAAGATCTCAGATCAGGTCACCAAGCTCACCAGCGTCAGCCACAAGGTCGTCATGGAGACAGCACCTGAAGGCGACCAGTACCCGGGCGCCACCTCCGCAGCCAACCACCTGACCTACCGGGTGGACCGCCCCTTCCTCTTCCTGATCCGGGACGACGCGTCCGGGGCGCTCGTCTTCATCGGCAGAGTGGTCAACCCCCAAGGCCTGAGGATATAAGACCCTCTCCCATAATGCTTTGCACAGCCATTTACCCCTCACCCCTCTCCCCCATCCCCCACCCCTCACTCCTCGACCTTCGACCCCCACCCCTCACCCCTCACTTCTCACCCCCCACCCCTCACTCCTCCCCCCCCTCCCCCTCCCCCTTCAACCTAGAACCAAGTCTAGGTTCAAATAACTCAAACAATAAGACGCTATCATTTCCTCTAAACTCTCTCGGTTCCTTGGACGGATTTCAGGTGTTTGCTTCACAGACGTTTGATTTGATTTCTTTTACTTTTCATGTTGAAACAAACACGTTGGCGTGATCGTGTTAATCTGACGAGATGATGATGATACGAAGACAGACGTTAGAAATATTGTCATTTGTTTTTAAATAAATAAACGCGATGATGAAACCACACGTGTCACATGTTATGTCTAAATAAAAAAGGTTGTCAGTTTAAAATCATGTGGGAACATCCAGGCGAGGGGCGGAGCCTGTAGAGCAGCAGGAGGCGGGACATGACGTATAAACTCTGCTGAGGACAGATCAGTGTTGTTGTTTCCAGCTCCTCCACACGGCGTCGGCCTCATCACCAGAAGATCTGGAATCTCCTCGTGTTTCCAAGTGGACGTCTTCGTCTTCTACGTGTCCGGCTCCTCTTCTTCCTCCTGAGATCTTTGTGTTCTTCAGGTTTCACGTCACGTGTTAGAAACCTCGTCCACACGTCCACTCGCTCTCTGGGAAGCTTCCACACATTGTCCTGCTGGTTCCTCACATGGACTCTGACATGTTACACACATGTTACCAGGAGGCTGCAGGAGAAGATCCAGAACATGTCCAGAGACACTGACTCAGATGTTTGTTCTGACAGATAGAACCTGAAGAACATGAGAGGAACATGAGAGGAACATGTGAGGAACACGTCAGAGCTTCATGTCAAAAACATTCATGAAATAAAGACGTCTCTAGCTGCAGAGTTTTCAAAATAATTAAATAACTAACCCTCATCCAACAAGTCCACAGAGAATCAGAACAGATCCATGTTATAACCAGGAGGGGGAGCTGTACCCTCAATCAGCAGCTCCAGTCCTGATCTAAAACTCTTCAATGTAAATATAGATATTACTATTAATATAAATATAAACATGATTATATGTATATATAAACATGAACGTGAATTATAAACAGGAACAGACTGATTCAGAAGTTTTTCTGTGTGAAAGTTTCTCGGCAGCTGAGTATTTCTCCACAAGCTCCTCCCACATTCCACCAAACACTTTCTGCAGATGTGGAATTTTCCACATAAACATCTGTTTTCACTTTGTTCCTCTGCCCCCGAGAACAAACTCATTCAACTACATTCATACAAAAGCATAACACACTTTGTTAAATGTAGTTTAAGATCTAAAGTATAGTTGTGTAGAACTAATAATAATAAAATCACAAGTCTGACTTGAAGTAAAAGTTGAATCAGCTGCAAAATTAAAATGTCTCAGATAAAACAGATTAAGACAAATAAAAGAACAAATTGAGAAATTTACAAAGTGATGTTAAAAATCATTTTCATTGTTTTATATCTGTTATCAACACAGCTCAGTGTCCACAAGAGGGCGACAAACACTGAGCAAACTCCCTCAGATGATAACCTCTTTATATATAAAGTCAATAACAAGTCTGCTCACTATCAAATCCTCAGGGTTTCACAATAAATCCGTAAAAACACATGATGTTGTGTGTGTTCCATGTTGTGTGTTACACTTAATTCATCTGCTCGTCGTGTTTCTGACGACATGAAAACATCTGGACTTGATTCTTCAGCGTTTGACGATGCAGATTCTGGAGGAAACAGAATCTTTTGAATCTCGTCTGAAGCCCTCACATGTTTCCGATAATCTAGATTCATTCATTACCGGTTAATTACCGGAACCAGTTGACTGTGGGGGGGGTCTGTATTTCGTCAGCAGATAAACTTTGAGTTATTTTCACGTTAGAACCTCGACAGTGTTTGCTCTGGATCTTCAGCATCTGGAGTCAGAAGAACCTGAGACGAGAAGCAGGCGACAGGAGAGCGTGGCTCGAGGATCGGCTCGTCAGGTCTGGACCTGCAGAGGGTTGTTGATCATCACAGGAAGGTTTCAGACAAACAGGCCGAACAGGTTTCATCAACTTCCACTGAGACTGGTTTTAAGATTGAAGAGTTTATTACATCATCGTTACATTGTTATAAAAACAGAAGGTTCTCTGTGATTGGTCCAAAGTCCAGTGAGAGTGAAGCCGTCACTAGTTATTTGATGGTATAAAAAACATCTGAGACGTCGTGATTGACAGTTGAGACCGACTCCTGATTGGTGGAGGGTGTGTCTGGGCGGGACCTTGATACCACCCAGTGGAGACGAGTCTGTGATTGACCATGTTAGCATGCTAACACGTGCTAACTGACACTAAGTACAAAGTTCAGCTGATGGAAAGATTCTGAATCACATCTGATGTTAATGGTCACTTCAGCTGCTGACTTCAATAAGATATATGGAGTGACATCATCGAGTGGCTTCAGATTTCACATTTGTTGAAGTAATAATTTTGCATTATATAAAAAAAAGTGTATTAACATGTAAAATCATCATATATGTGAGAATATATCAGCTTATGAAGGAAAACAGCAGCGATCAGACACTGGAAGATACAAAAATAAAAGCTCTTAGTCTCATGACGTCAGCTGCTCCTCCAGAGACGACTCAGCAGAAACACGGTCATCTCCACTCTTCTTCTTCTTCTTCTTCTTCTTCTTCTTCTTCTTCTTCTTCTTCTTCTTCTTCTTCTTCTTCTTCTTCTTCTTCTTCTTCTTCTTCTTCTTCTTCTTCTTCTTCTTCTCCTCCTCCTCCTCCTCCTCCTCCCTCCGGCTCTCTGGTCAGACGTCCTCTCTCTTTCCCTGCGTCCTCTGGTTTCCTCTCCTCAGGTCTTCACACCTTTTTCCTCTCTCCCTTTCGATGAAGCGTCCTCAGGTGTCTTCTGCCCGGCCACCAGCTCGTAGCCCTTCCCGTCCTCCTCTGGTTCCTGGCGCCTGCTCGACCGCCGCAGGACCACCACGGTCAACAGGAAGCAGAGCATTCCACCGCACACGAACACGAGCTGCAAGCCCAGAAACCTGCAAACACACAGAGGGTCCGGGGGGTCGGGGGGGTCGGGGGTCTGAAGACGTCTTTGAACAAACGCTTAAAGGACACGTGAAGTTTTCTCATTGGCTCAAAGAGGATTTTAGTTAAAGTCTAAAGAACTCCTCTTTAATGGACTAGGTATTATGTATTTAGTTTGGATGGTTAGAGTGGGGGGGGTTAGGGAATTCATTATGCCAATGAGTGCCTCACTAAGACAGCTGTTCAAACATGTGTGTGTGTGTGTGTGTGTGTGTGTGTGTGTGTGTGTGTAGCTCACCTCTGTCTGAAGCGGTCCAGGTTGTAGTACAGACAGGACGTTTGCTTGTCGCACTTCCTGCCCCACAGGATGCAGGTGGTGTCGATGACGCTGCCGTACAACACGGGCCCGGGCATGAACGCTGCAGTCACATGACACCAACAGTCACATGACACCAACAGTCACATGACACCAACAGTCACATGACACCAACAGTCACATGACACCAACATGGAAACAAACCAATTCATTAAAGGGTTTGTCAGAAACTCTCTGCAGCTCATGAAGTCGAAGAGATTAAGGATCAAGTTCAACCTGCGTTACGTTTCTTTCTTATTTTTTTTTTAAAAATCAGATAATTAACAAATCACAAAATAATAGATTCTCAGTTTTTTAAAGAACGACTGGTTCATTGAGTTTTATTAACTTGATCTTCTTTTATTTCTTCTTCTATAACAAACAGCAGCTCTTCACACTGTTGACCAATCAGATGATGTTTGAACATGAAGGAGGATTTTTAAAAGCGTTTAGTTTTTCAACAGATTCAAAGCTCCGGAATCGAACCGTTTCCTCTGAAACATCATGAGTTTGATTCTCAGGCTTCAACAAACAGACGGAAACATTAAAAGTATTAAAGTTCAACACAACATCATGTTGTTCCCGGTGCTGAGGGAGACATGTCTGAGTAGAATTTAATTTATTTATACATCTAAGACATTTTCACAGACATGTGCTTTTATTGTCTTACATTTAATTAGTCACTTATTTCATTTCTCAGACTTGTGTTCACTTTAATAATGAATGTTTTATCTCTGTTTTTGATATTTTATCATTTTATCCTTCTCTGTGTTTCAGCCTCTGGCGGTTTCCTCATTTCACTTCCTGTTGGTATTGTTTTGTTGTGTGTGTGACTCACCGAGCACTCTGAACAACATGTACTGAACTCCCACAGCGAAGGACTTGTCCTCCGACGGCACCGTCCTGCAGCAGAGACACAAACCCCAGGTTCACACAAGGTGATGAAGAGGATGAAGAAGATGATGTTGCACAGCAGCAGAGACACAAACCCCAGGTTCACACAAGGTGATGAAGAGGATGAAGAAGATGATCACGTTTGTTCAGCTTCTTTAAAAACTTCTGTTCTCACTTCGTCTTTCACAACTTTTCCCTTTAGACCCAAAACGTTTTGGT
>NC_083649.1:593636-638636 GCF_963576545.1 Limanda limanda | reverse complement strand
TAACAAGCTGGACCAGGAACCTCAGCACAGTAACACGTCTGCATGTTAGCATCAGTTCAGCCTCACGGAGCCGAACAGGAGGAATCATGCTGGTCCGTTGAACAAGGTGTGTGTGTGTGTGAGTGTGTGTGTGTGAGTGTGTGTGTGTGTGTGTGTGTGTGTGAGAGAGAGAGAGTGTGTGTGTGTGTGTGTGTGTGTGTGAGAGAGAGTGTGTGTGTGTGTGTGTGTGAGAGAGAGAGAGTGTGTGTGTGTGTGTGTGTGTGAGAGAGTGTGTGTGTGTGTGTGAGAGAGAGAGTGTGTGTGAGTGTGTCGGGTTGTGTGTGTGTGTACGTGTGAGCCTGTGTCTGTGTGTGTTTGTGTGTGAGAGAGTGTCTGTGTGTGTAATAGAGAGAGTGTGTGTGTGTGTGTGTGCGTGTGTCTGTGTGTGTGTGTGTGCGTGTGAGAGAGTGTGCGTGAGTGTGTCGGGTTGTCTGTGTGTGTGTGTGTGTGATAGAGAGAGTGTGTGTCATCAACAAACATATTAGAAAGTAGATTATTTAACCTTTTTAAAGCAGAGTGTAAGGATACGACTTGTCTCTCTGTGTGTGTGTCTGTGTGTGTGTGTGTGTGTGTGTGTGTCTGTGTGTGTGTGTGTGTGTGTGTGTGTGTGTCTGTGTGTGTCTTCCCTCTGTGACCTGTTCCCAGTGAAGCTTCCTCTGGACGTGAGCAGCAGGAGAATCAACAAATCACTTCATCAGTTTAACGTGTGTGAAGCAGCAGAAGTTTCAGACTCACTGTGACGGCAGCTGCAGGAAAGATCTCTGCTTCCTCCTTTCACTTTGCTGCATAGTTCCAAACCTTCAGTGTCGACACTCCACCCCCCACAGCCGGGGAGGAGGAGGAGGAGGAGGAGGAGGGAGCAGCTGGAATTTGACCTGGGAGCAGGACAAGAAGAGGAAGAATCGGATCCTGAAACAGATTCAAACTGGTTTTTACCACCAAAACTAAATGAATCTGCTCCAGCAGCTAAAGATCCTTCGGCTCAGACTTGTCTCTCAGTCTTTCACTGATCAGTTCATTAGCCTGGTGCTCGCTTCACTATGTGGACTTAACAACCTTAGATCCTGTGGAGCCAGCGCCCCCCCCCCCCCCCCCTCATCTGGCTTCTGGCTGCTCACAATCACAATCTGAGTTCTTTTAATGGCCAAGTATATTTACACAGACAGGAAACTGCCTTGGTGTGGTTGGTGCATTGGACACTAAACAACAATATATACAGTAAGACCAATAAGAAGGATAAGTTATGGGCCCGTGCGGTGCTACGGTGCAGTGATTGGTGTCAGGATAACAATAATATATCAATGATGTGTGTGTGTGTGTGTGGGGGGGGGGGGGGGGGGGGCTTGCTTGTGAGGGAAAAACTGTGACCTGACTCCACTGACACCTTAGCTTCTAAAGCTAATAAGGTGCTGCTAACATTAGATAAAGCTTGATGCTGACCCCCAGACCAGACCAGACCAGACCAGATTAGACCAGACCAGACTCGACCAGACCAGACCTACCAGACCATATCAGACCAGACCACATCAGACCAGACCAGACCAGACCAGACCAGACTCGACCAGACCAGACCAGACCAGACAAGACCATATCAGACCAGACCAGACTCGACCAGACCAGACCTACCAGACCATATCAGACCAGACCAGACCCGACCAGACCAGACCAGACAAGACCAGACTCGACCAGACCAGACCAGAGCAGACAAGACCATATCAGACCAGACCAGACCCGACCAGATCAGACCAGACCGGACCAGACCATATCAGACCAGACCAGACCCAACCAGACCAGACCAGACAAGACCGTACCAGACCAGATCAGACCAGACCGGACCAGACCAGACCAGACCAGACCAGATCATTTTTTCCTTGATTGTGTTAGTGCTTGTGTCTGTGTTAGTGTGTGTGTCTGTGTTAGTGTGTGTTTATGTGTTAGTGTGTGTGTCTGTGTTAGTGTGTGTTTATGTGTTGGTAAGTGTTTCTGTGTTAGTGTGTGTTTATGTGTTGGTAAGTGTTTCTGTGTTAGTGTGTGTGTCTCTGTTGATGTGTGTGTCTGTGTTAGTGTGTGTTTATGTGTTGGTAAGTGTTTCTGTGTTAGTGTGTGTGTCTCTGTTGATGTGTGTGTCTGTGTTAGTGTGTGTTTATGTGTTGGTAAGTGTTTCTGTGTTAGTGCGTGTGTCTGTGTTAATGTGTGTGTCTGTGTTAGTGTGTGTTTATGTGTTGGTAAGTGTTTCTGTGTTAGTGTGTGTGTCTCTGTTGATGTGTGTGTCTGTGTTAGTGTGTGTTTATGTGTTGGTAAGTGTTTATGTGTTAGTGTGTGTGTCTGTGTTAGTGTGTGTGTCTGTATTAGTGTGTGTGTCTGTGTTAATGTGTGTGTCTGTGTTAGTGTGTGTTTATGTGTTGGTAAGTGTTTCTGTGTTAGTGTGTGTGTCTCTGTTAATGTGTGTGTCTGTGTTAGTGTGTGTTTATGTGTTGGTAAGTGTTTCTGTGTTAGTGTGTGTGTCTGTGTTAGTGTGTGTGTCTGTGTTAATGTGTGTGTCTGTGTTAGTGTGTGTTTATGTGTCTGTTCATCAGAACACATCCTGCAGGAGTTCACTAAAGATCATTTATTACTATTTGGACAGTAAAATGAACTCTCTCTGTTTGTATATATATATATATATATATATAATATCTTTGACTCTCAGGTTCCTTCAAAGAGAAAAGCTGAAACTTTAGTAAGAATCACTTCCTGTAGTTTTACAAATGAAACATCTGGAAAAGTGAAGACGAGCGATGAAGAGTGGACGCTTCAGATGTTTCTCTTATCAACAGGGCGACATCTACTGGCTACAATGTGGAACTGCCAAATATAAACGCTATATCAGTATAATTATTCTGTACCTTTGTCATATTGACTGTAAAGACAATCAGGATGTTTTATGCATCAAATGTTGATTATTGATTAATGAAATTCAGTTAGAAAACAGAAAACATCTGAAGGTCTCCGTCCACTTTCCCTTTGTGGGACGTCAGCTCTGTGATTGGCTGTTCAACTCTGGCTATTTTATTTCATTCAGAGAGAGCCAGCGAGTTTAACCGTGAAGTGACCTCTAGTGATCGTAGAAAATGAAACATGGTATAAAGGAGGTGTGTGTGTGTGTGGGGGGGGGGGGGTGAAACACTGAATCCATCTTTGTCTGACAGTAACCATGACAGCGAACGTCCTTTAATCTCATCGAGTCACTTTAACCGAAATCAACACCTGAGTGTTTAGTGTTGTAACCATGGAGACAAAGCTCAGGTCAATGTATCCTCACCAAATAAATACAATGAGATGTGTTTAATAATGTATAAATATTTCAGTAAACCTGAAGCCATGGATAGTATTGTAGTAGTAATATGTGCAGATCTTATTGAGCTGGAGTCGTTTATTCAATGAATCATCACAAAAACATGAAGATCCAAACTTTTCATTCAGTCTTTTGGATGAATCTGATTTGTTTGTGTCTGATGAGCTTTTCTTGTGTTTCTGTGATTAAACTGTTGGATTATGATGCATTCAACATATTATAAATATATATATATATATAAATAATATATACTGTATATTAGAAATATTCAAACGTATCATTTTTTTTTTACATTCATTACATCAACTGACAAAAAGTTATTAGTGAAAAGAAACTTGTGTTTGTTCAGTTTCGCCCCTGAAGGGGTTGAGTGTGTTTGTTTCTGTTGCATGCTGGGAGCTCTGGGGACGGCTCCGCCTCCTGACGGCCCGGCGGTTTCATCACTGCGTGTCCTGTTACCTCGGCAGCGCTAATGAGCGTTAATATCTCTGAACACAGGGGAAGCTTAATGAGCCGTTACCAACAAAACACTTATCAACAGTTTCTGATGTAATTTGTCCTGAGGGAGAACAGACATGTTTATCAGAGCGGCCACCAGGGGGCAGTAGTCTGCAGGGACTCATCTCCAACTGACAGGAGGAAGAACCAGAGACACAAATAACAACTTCATGTTTAGAACTTCATCACTTTGGTAAATACACACATTTTATTCCAGAAAGAAAAGAAGGAACTGACCACTGGTGGATTCATGCTCTTTGTGCTAAGCTAGGCTAACAACATTCTGGATGCACAGAGATGATGAAATATATAAATAGACATTTCACTTCACTGTCATAAGATCATCACTGATAAACTGGTAGTTCACACCTGGTTCAAACCTGGTTCTCATCTGGTTCACATCTGGTTCACATCTGGTTCACATCTGGTTCACATCTGGTTCACGCCTGGTTCACATCTGGTTCACATCTGGTTCACACCTGGTTCACACCTGGTTCACATCTGGTTCACATCTGGTTCACGCCTGGTTCACGCCTGGTTCACATCTGGTTCACACCTGGTTCACATCTGGTTTGACTGCAGGTGTGAAGGTGAAGAGGAGATCGTCTCCAGCGACTTCCTGACCGTCGGCCCCTGAACACTGGTTTGATTCTATTAACCTGCTGGTCACTGAGACTCCTGGGAAATCACGCACACACACACACACACACACACACACACACACACACACACACACACACACACACACACACACACACACACACACACACACACACACACACACACACACACACACACACACACACACACACACACTCTCTCTCTCTGTTGGAGTGCATTTTGGGAGTGAGCTGGAAAGTTTGTTCAATCTGTGATTTTTCTCCCTTTTTTCTTTGCTCTTTTTCCCTCTTTTCTTATAGTGGAGGTGTTTTGTGTTCCTGTGTGAGTGACAGAGTCAGTAGCAGCAGTTTCAGTTGTTAGTTGCCGGTGTGTTTGTGCAGCATGGCTGCTGCAGGTGGAGGCTTCGGGCTCCACAAGCTAACACCGTGTGAAGTCTGCCTCGAGAATGAACAGCGCTGTGGTGGTCTGCCATGGCCGGTGGTGGTTCCGCTGCTCCTGCACCAGCCCCCCCCGCCTGCCTTGACCGGAAGGTACCGACTGACCGACCCTCACGGATCAGGAAGTTTTCCGCCTCAAGAAACAAAAAATGTCCGAGCCCAAATGGCCACTTGATGTTTTAAACCCTGTCTGTTTTAGATCCTCTACGTTTTTTGTCTAAAAAAACTCTCATCTTCAACATGTTGGAGGTGTGTGACCAGTGATGCCGGTAACGCGCTACTTAGTAACGCATTACTCTAATCTGACCACTTTTTTCAGTAACGAGTAATCTAACGCGTTACTATTTCCAAACCAGTAATCAGATTAAAGTTACTCGTCCAAGTCACTGTGCTTTACCATTTTGTCTACTTTTTGTTACTTTTATTATCATCTACAGCTACACGAACATGTGCACTTCTCGCTCTGTCACTCGCACACATCAACAACCCTTCACTTCCTCATTGACCCCCCATCCCCAACACAACCAGCCAATGAGGGCCTGACATCCCCAACAACCCCATCCTATTGGTCCAAACAGTCACATGTGCCACCCCGACTCCTTCACTGACCCTCAGGATATCGGAACGCTCCTTCAACACAGTGTTTTACTGAACATACGTCAAATCCAAACATAAACATAAACCCAGTCCGTTACAATATATTTGATTTTCTTCTCGCGTCTCTGGGAGTGAAGTCATGAAGCCTATGCGACAATTAAGTTGAATCGCCCTCATTTAATTTAATATAATAAACAAGATCCCTACGACTGTCAATGCTGCCTCACAGAACAGCTGTTTGTAAAACCACTCCTTGCTTCTCTAATGCTGTGAACAACAGGTACAATGTTCATAAAACATGTTGAAAATAATTTAATAGTTACGTTTATAAACAATGTAGATCATAAGTAGTAAGTTTTTCCATTACAGTTTTACCACCAAAACTAAATGAATCTGCTCCAGCAGCTAAAGATCCTTCGGCTCAGACTCAGACTCAGACTCAGACTCAGACTCAACTCTTTTAATGGCCAAGTATATTTACACAGACAGGAAACTGCCTTGGTGTGGTTGGTGCATTGGACACTAAACAACAATATATACAGTAAGACCAATAAGAACGATAAGTTATGGGCCCGTGCGGTGCTAAGGTGCAGTGATTGGTGTCAGGATAACAATAATATATAAATGATGTGTGTGTGTGAACCACCAGATCCTGATCTCATCCCTTCAGGACCTGGGTATCTCAGGCTCTGCTCTATCCCTGCTCTCTTCCTACCTCAACGAACGCACTTATCGGGTAACTTGGAGAGGATCTGTTTCTGAACCTTGTGCTCTCACTACTGGGGTCCCTCAAGGTTCGGTCCTGGGTCCTCTCCTCTTTTCTTTGTACACCAACACTCTCGGCTCTGTCATTCACTCACATGGCTTTTCCTACCATAGCTATGCTGATGATACCCAACTAATCCTGTCTTTTCCCCGATCAGAAACACAGGTAGCAGCACGAGTCTCTGCCTGTCTGACTGACATCTCTCAGTGGATGACCGCTCACCACCTGAAGATTAATCTTGACAAGACTGAAATACTTTTCCTTCCAGGGACAAACTCTCCCACCCATGACCTGACTATTAACTTTGACAACTCCATGTTGACCCCCACTCAGACTGCTAGGAACCTGGGTGTGACACTCGACTGCCAACTCTCCCTTTCTGCCAACATTTCTGCAACAACGCGGTCCTGTAGATTCATGCTTTACAACATCCGGAGAATACGCCGCCTTCTCACTCAGAAGGCGGTGCAGGTTCTGGTCCAGGCCCTGGTCCAGGTTCTGGTCCAGGCCCTGGTCATCTCACGCCTCGACTACTGTAACTCCCTCCTGGCAGGTCTACCTGCTACTGCCATCCGACCTTTGCAGCTCATCCAGAATGCAGCAGCTCGACTGGTTTTTAACCAACCTAAATTCACTCGCACTACTCCGCTCCTCCGCTCCCTACACTGGCTACCAGTGGCTGCCCGCATCCGGTTCAAAACACTAGTACTCGCATACCATGCTGTAAACAGATCAGGTCCAGTTTACATCCAGGACATGGTCAAACATTACACACCAGCACGTTCACTCCGCTCTGCTTCAGCTAAACGACTCGTTCCTCCTTCACTGCTAAACACTCATCAAAATCATGACTGTTTGCTGTCCTAGCTCCTAAATGGTGGAATGAGCTCCCACTCGACATCCGTACATCTGAAAGTTTACACATCTTTCGCCGAAAACTAAAAACACACCTCTTCCGACTGTACCTTGAATAAAAAAAAAAAAAAAAAACTAACCACTTTTGAAAACTAACACTTTGGTAGCACTAAAATGGCACTTACTTATAGAACTCTGTAGTTTTGCTTTATTTCGAAGAAATTTTACTGTCTTGATTCTTGTTGTTCTTGGTTTGTACCCTCAGGGTTGAATGCACTTATTGTAAGTCGCTTTGGATAAAAGCGTCAGCTAAATGAAATGTAATGTAATGTAATGTGTGTGGGGGGGGGGGCTTGCTTGTGAGGGAAAAACTGTGACCTGACTCCACTGACACCATAGCTTCTAAAGCTAATAAGGTGCTGCTAACATTAGATAAAGCTCGATACTGACCCCCAGACCAGACCAGACCAGACCAGATCAGACCAGACCAGACTCGACCAGACCAGACCTACCAGACCATATCAGACCAGACCAGACCAGACCAGACCACATCAGACCAGACCATATCAGACCAGACCAGACCAGAGTGCAGAAGATCCCTACGACTGTCAATGCCGGGCTGCCTCACAGAACAGCTTTTTGTAAAACCACTCCTTGCTTCTCTAATGCTGTGAACAACAGGTACAATGTTCATAAAACATGTTGAAAATAATTTAATAGTTACATTTATAAACAATGTAGATCATAAGTAGTAAGTTTTTCCATTACAGTGTTAACAGTTAAATATGTCAGGTCAAGAAAGACTGTCTTTATTTTATTTTTTATAAAAACAAGTATTTATGTTAAGTGAAGTCAAGAAAGACTGTTTTTATTTTATTTTAGAAAAACAAGTATTTATGTTAAGTGAAGTCAAGAAAGACTGTCTTTATCTTATTTTTATAAAAACATGTATTTTTTCAGGAAATAGTTTTTAAGTTCAACTTAAAATGTCAGGAGATACATTATACGTTGTTGTTGTGTACATTACTGTTAAAATGCACTTCTAATAAAGTGAGTGTTGCCAAAACCGGTTGTCATTTTTATGTTGAGGCGGCGGGGGTGTTGTCGGCAGCTGCTGAATGTAACTAATGAAGTAACTTGTAATCTAACTTTTAAAATCAAGTTATCTGTAAAGTTACTAAGTTACTTTTAAAATCAAGTAATCTGTAAAGTAACTAAGTTACTTAAAATCAAGTAATCTGTAAAGTAACTAAGTTACTTTTTCAAAGTTACTGTGGCAACACTGTGTGTGACCCTCACCTGGTGGAGGTGTGTGACCCCCCACCTGGTGGAGGTGTGTGAACCTCACCTGGTGGAGGTGTGTGGGCCTAATGTGGTGGAGGTGTGTGACCCTCCAGTGGTGGAGGTGTGTGGCCCTCATGTGATGGAGGTGTGTGGCCCTCACCTGGTGGAGGTGTGTGGCCCTCATGTCGTGGAGGTGTGTGACCCTCGCGTGGTGGAGGTTTGTGACCCTCTTGTGGTGAAGATGTGTGACCCTCGTGTGGTGGAGGTGTGTGACCCTCGCCTGGTGGAGGTGTGTGGCCCTCATGTGGTGGAGGTGTGTGGCCCTCACCTGGTGGAGGTGTTTGACCCTTGTGTGGTGGAGGTGTGTGACCCTCTTGTGGTGGAGATGTGTGACCCTCGTGTGGTGGAGGTGTGTGACCCTCGTCTGGTGGAGGTGTGTGGCCCTCATGTGGTGGAGGTGTGTGGCCCTCACCTGGTGGAGGTGTGTGACCCTCGCGTGGTGGAGGTGTGTACTCTACGGGAACACCAACAAACTGCGACTGCCTTTCAAATCCTTGGAGGAGGAATTCAAGGTAACTAGAGCCAGAGAAGTGGTTCAGTACAGGGACTCAAGTGATCCGAAGGTGGCTAAAGCAGGGATCCAAGTGAGGACTGGCAGGAAATGGAGGGCAGAGGATGCGGTTCAAGAGGCAGATGCAAGGCTGCGTCACAGGAGCCTGGTGGGAGTGGTCACACGAAGTCGAGCAGGGCTAGGATCCTTTCCAACTCCCCAAATGAACACCAGGGGGAAGGAAAGGCGACGACTTGTTCAGGAGGAGGTGAGAGCAGCAGTGGAGGAGACGAGAACCTGCAAGGCAGTGGGAATGAAGCAACAGGGAGCTTGGACGAGGTGGGAGAATGCGGTTGAAAGGAAAGTGACCTGGGCTGAGCTTTGGAAAGCCGAGCCTCACCGCATCAAATTCCTCATCCAGGCAGTGTATGACGTGCTTCCAAGCCCGTCAAATCTGCACATATGGGGCATAGCAGAGACACCAGCATGCCCACTGTGTTCCAAGCGAGGAACCCTGGAACACATCCTCAGTTGCTGTACAAGGGCACTTGGAGATGGTCGGTACAGGTGGAGGCATGACCAAGTCCTCAAGACCATTGCTGAAGCCATCAGCGCAGGACTGGCGTGGGCAAAGCAATTCCGACCCTCCAAGATAACCATCGCCTTTGTCAGAGCTGGGGACAAGCCAACTCCTGCCAGAAGAACATCATCTGCAGGCATCCTGACGTCTGCAAGAGACTGGCAGTTGTTGGTGGACCTTGAACATCAGCTGAAGTTCCCCAGCCATATTGCAGTCACCACCCTGCGACCAGACATTGTCCTTGTGTCTGAATCCACCAAGCAAGCAGTGCTGCTGGAGCTGACAGTCCCGTGGGAAGATCGCTTGGAAGAAGCCTTTGAGAGGAAGCTCTCCAAGTACGCAGGACTGGTCAGTGACTGCCAGCAGGCTGGCTGGAGAGCAAGGTGTTTCCCTGTGGAGGTTGGATGCAGAGGATTTGCAGCCCGTTCCTTGGCCAGAGCCTTCAGTAGTTTAGGCATCGAGGGTGAGAGAAAGAGGAGAGCCATCCGCAGTACCACCGATGCGGCAGAGAGAGCCTCAAGATGGCTGTGGCTCAAAAGAGGGGAGCCATGGAGTCATGGTAGCTAGCTAGTCATCTGGACACAAGCTGGGGTCTGATCAGCCCCGGCTGGGTCACCTGGAGGAGGGCGTATGATGTTGAAAGACCCGAAACGTCCAATGATTCCAGGAACATCACTGAAGATGTGTCCAGATTAGGCATCAGTAGATGTATGTATACAGTAATACCCTGAGTGATCAGTGACAGCCAGGAAAGACTGGATGACAACCATGAAGAGTGTGGTGACTACTGGAGAGGCAGTGACAGCCCGGAGAGACGGCAACCGGGGCAGAACGGGTCAGCAACCCAATCTGCATCCTCTGAGAGGAGGAACCCAACCAAGCTACGATGAACTTAATGAAAAAATACCCCCAGGGGTGCCCGAGAGGGGGGGAGGATGAGCACCCCAGTCGGACGGATACAACGGTAACAGACCCAGGCAACGGACAAACGACTATGAGCAAGCAGTGTACATGCGGTAAAATCTGCAAGAACATCCATGGCTTAAAGATCCACCAAGCGAGGATGAAGTGCCGGTTGGGAGCAGAAGCAACACAACGCACAGGTGTTACACCTGGTGAGACGCAGGAGGGGCCAGGCCCGGAGTCACCCCACAGTGCCCAGAACCTCCAAGTGTTGCAAACTAATCCCTCAAGCACCAAGTCTGACAGGAGGCGGATAAAATGGCCTGCAGCTAGCATGACCTCACTCTGGAAAAAGTTCGATGACGATGTCGACCAAATTCTGGAGGCAATGGCGAAAGGAGAGGCCGACAGGAAGCTACGAGCTATGACTACAATCATTGTCAGCATCGCAGCTGAGCGGTTTGGCGAGGAGGAGAAGAAAAGCTCCGGAACGTCTTACTCAAAGAATCAAAGAGCTGTAAGGATCCACAACATCAGGCAGGAGATGAAAGCGCTGAAATCCCAGTACAAGGCGGCAGGACAAGAGGATCGCATTGGCCTGGCCCAGCTAATGTGCATCCTTCGGAAAAACATCAGAGTTCTCCGCCGGGCTGAGTGGCATCGGAGGCGGCGGTGCGAGAGGGCACGTAAACGTGCTGCTTTCATCGCTAACCCCTTCAAGTTCACTAAGGATTTGCTGGGGCAGAAGCGCAGTGGCAAACTGGCCTCCTCGCAGGAAGACATAGACCAACATCTGAAGCAGACGTACAGCGACCCAGTAAGAGAGCAGGAGTTGGGAGAGTGTAACAACCTCATAGAACCCCCTGAACCAGAAGTGCAGTTTGACATGTCGGAGCTGCAGCTAAAGGAAGTCAGGGAGGTTGTCTGCAAAGCTAGGGCAAGCTCTGCACCAGGACCGAGTGGCACTTCATACAAAGTGTACAAGAACTGTCCCAAACTCCTGCTGCGTCTGTGGAGAATCCTGCGAGTCTTCTGGAGAAGAGGGAGGATCCCTGAACAATGGAGAGTGGCTGAAGGGGTATGGATCCCGAAGGAGGAAAACTCCACTCAGCTAGACCAGTTCCGCATCATCTCCCTGCTGTGTGTTGAGGCAAAGATTTTCTTCAGTGCGGTTTCCAAACGGCTGTGTACCTACCTGGCAAAGAACACCTACATCGATACATCTGTCCAGAAAGGCGGCATTCCAGGAATGTCAGGATGTGTGGAGCATACTGGTGTGGTGACACAGCTCATTCGGGAGGCCAGAGAGAACAAGGGCAACCTGTCAGTGTTGTGGCTTGACCTGGCAAATGCATTCGGTTCCATTCCACACAAGCTGGTTCAGCTCACCTTGAGAAAACATCATGTACCCAGCAGGTGTAGAGACCTCATCGCTGATTATTACAGCAATTTCAGGATGAGGGTCTCTTCAGGAGCAATAACATCCAGTTGGCACAAGGTGGAGATCGGTATCATCACAGGGTGTACTATCTCTGTGACATTGTTCTCCCTAGCCATGAACATGCTCACTAAGTCTGCTGAGCCAGAGTGCAGAGGGCCCCGCACGAATTCCGGACAACGGCAACCACCCATCAGGGCATTCATGGATGACCTCACAGTCATGACGGAATCGGTCCCAGGCTGCCGGTGGATTCTGAGGGGACTTGAAAAGCTGGTGGAGTGGGCCCGGATGCGTTTCAAACCCGCCAAATCCAGATCAATGGTGCTGAGGAAAGGGAAGGTGGAGGACAAGTTCCGGTTTAACATCACAGGCACAGCCATTCCAACTATCACAGAGAAGCCAGTCAAGAGCTTGGGCAAGGTTTTTGACTGCTCTCTGAGAGACACAACATCTATCCAGTCAACCTGCACTGAGTTGGATGGCTGGCTGAAATCCGTGGACAAGTCAGGCCTACCTGGGAAGTTTAAAGCCTGGGTCTACCAACATGGCATTCTTCCCAGGATCCTGTGGCCCCTCCTTGTCTATGCGGTCCCTATCTCAACAGTTGAGACCTTGGAGAGGAAAGTCAGCAAACACCTCCGGAGATGGCTTGGATTACCAAGGAGCCTGAGCAGCATTGCACTCTACGGGAACACCAACAAACTGCGACTGCCTTTCAAATCCTTGGAGGAGGAATTCAAGGTAACTAGAGCCAGAGAAGTGGTTCAGTACAGGGACTCAAGTGATCCGAAGGTGGCTAAAGCAGGGATCCAAGTGAGGACTGGCAGGAAATGGAGGGCAGAGGATGCGGTTCAAGAGGCAGATGCAAGGCTGCGTCACAGGAGCCTGGTGGGAGTGGTCACACGAAGTCGAGCAGGGCTAGGATCCTTTCCAACTCCCCAAATGAACACCAGGGGGAAGGAAAGGCGACGACTTGTTCAGGAGGAGGTGAGAGCAGCAGTGGAGGAGACGAGAACCTGCAAGGCAGTGGGAATGAAGCAACAGGGAGCTTGGACGAGGTGGGAGAATGCGGTTGAAAGGAAAGTGACCTGGGCTGAGCTTTGGAAAGCCGAGCCTCACCGCATCAAATTCCTCATCCAGGCAGTGTATGACGTGCTTCCAAGCCCGTCAAATCTGCACATATGGGGCATAGCAGAGACACCAGCATGCCCACTGTGTTCCAAGCGAGGAACCCTGGAACACATCCTCAGTTGCTGTACAAGGGCACTTGGAGATGGTCGGTACAGGTGGAGGCATGACCAAGTCCTCAAGACCATTGCTGAAGCCATCAGCGCAGGACTGGCGTGGGCAAAGCAATTCCGACCCTCCAAGATAACCATCGCCTTTGTCAGAGCTGGGGACAAGCCAACTCCTGCCAGAAGAACATCATCTGCAGGCATCCTGACGTCTGCAAGAGACTGGCAGTTGTTGGTGGACCTTGAACATCAGCTGAAGTTCCCCAGCCATATTGCAGTCACCACCCTGCGACCAGACATTGTCCTTGTGTCTGAATCCACCAAGCAAGCAGTGCTGCTGGAGCTGACAGTCCCGTGGGAAGATCGCTTGGAAGAAGCCTTTGAGAGGAAGCTCTCCAAGTACGCAGGACTGGTCAGTGACTGCCAGCAGGCTGGCTGGAGAGCAAGGTGTTTCCCTGTGGAGGTTGGATGCAGAGGATTTGCAGCCCGTTCCTTGGCCAGAGCCTTCAGTAGTTTAGGCATCGAGGGTGAGAGAAAGAGGAGAGCCATCCGCAGTACCACCGATGCGGCAGAGAGAGCCTCAAGATGGCTGTGGCTCAAAAGAGGGGAGCCATGGAGTCATGGTAGCTAGCTAGTCATCTGGACACAAGCTGGGGTCTGATCAGCCCCGGCTGGGTCACCTGGAGGAGGGCGTATGATGTTGAAAGACCCGAAACGTCCAATGATTCCAGGAACATCACTGAAGATGTGTCCAGATTAGGCATCAGTAGATGTATGTATACAGTGTGACCCTCGTGTGGTGGAGGTGTGTGACCCTCGCGTGGTGGAGGTGTGTGACCCTCGTGTGGTGGAGGTGTGTGGCTCTCATGTGGTGGAGGTGTGTGGCCCTCACCTGGTGGAGGTGTGTGACCCTCGCTAGTGGAGGTGTGTGGCCCTCGCGTGGTGGATGTTTGTGACCCTCATGTGGTGGAGGTGTGTGACCCTCATGTGGTGGAGGTGTGTGGCCCTCATGTGGTTGAGGTGTGTGGCCCTCATGTGGTGGAGGTGTGAGGCCCTCATGTCGTGGAGGTGTGTGACCCTCGCGTGGTGGAGGTGTGTGGCCCTCGCCTGGTGGAGGTGTGTGACCCTAATGTGGTGGAGGTGTGTGACCCTCGCGTGGTGGAGGTGTGTGACCCTCGCGTGGTGGAGGTGTGTGGCCCTCGCGTGGTGGAGGTGTGTGGCCCTCATGTCGTGGAGGTGTGTGACCCTCGCGTGGTGGAGATGTGTGGCCCTCATGTCATGGAGGTGTGTGACCCTCGCGTGGTGGAGGTGTGTGACCCTCAAGGGGTGGAGATGTGTGGCCCTCGCCTGGTGGAGGTGTGTGACCCTCGTGTCATGGAGGTGTGTGACCCTCGCCTGGTGGAGGTGTGTGACCCTCATTTCATGGAGGTGTGTGACCCTCGCATGGTGGAGGTGTGTGACCCTCATGTCGTGGAGGTGTGTGACCCTCATGTCGTGGAGGTGTGTGTCCCTCGCGTGGTGGAGATGTGTGACCCTCATGTGGTGGAGGTGTGTGACCCTCGCGTGGTGGAGGTGTGTGGCCCTCATGTGGTGGAGGTGTGTGACCCTCGTGTGGTGGAGATGTGTGGCCCTTGTGTGGTGGAGGTGTATGGCCCTCGTGTGGTGGAGGTGTGTGGCCCTCTCGTGGTGGAGATGTGTGACCCTCATATCGTGGAGGTGTGTGAACCTCATGTGTTGGAGGTCTGTGACCCTCATGTGGTGGAGGTGTGTGAGCCTCGTGTGGTGGAGGTGTGTGACCCTCAAGGGGTGGAGATGTGTGGCCCTCGCCTGGTGGAGGTGTGTGACCCTCGTGTCATGGAGGTGTGTGACCCTCGCCTGGTGGAGGTGTGTGACCCTCATTTCATGGAGGTTTTTTGACCCTCGCATGGTGGAGGGTGTGACCCTCATGTCGTGGAGGTGTGTGACCCTCATGTCGTGGAGGTGTGTGTCCCTCGCGTGGTGGAGATGTGTGACCCTCATGTGGTGGAGGTGTTTGACCCTCACCTGGTGGAGGTGTGTGGCTCTCATGTGGTGGAGGTGTGTGGCCCTCACCTGGTGGAGGTGTGTGGCCCTCATGTGGTGGAGGAGTGTGGCCCTCATGTGGTGGAGGTGTGTGGCCCTCACCTGGTTGAGGTGTGTGGCCCTCGAGTGGTGGAGGTGTGTGGCCCTCCTGTCGTGGAGGTGTGTGGCCCTCATGTCGTGGAGGTGTGTGACCCTCATGTGGTGGAGGTGTGTGAGCCTCGTGTGGTGGAGGTGTGAATCCCTCATGTCGTGGAGGTGTGTGACCCTCGCCTAGTAGAGGTGTGGACCCTCATGTCGTGGAGGTGTGTGACCCTCATATGGTGGAGGTGTGTGGCCCTCATGTCGTGGAGATGTGTGGCCCTCGCCTCGTGGAGGTGTGTGACCCTCGTGTGGTGGAGGTGTGTGACCCTCATGTCATGGAGGTGTGTGACCCTCGCGTGGTGGAGGTGTGTGACCCTCATGTCGTGGAGGTGTGTGACCCTCGCGTGGTGGAGGTGTGTGACCCTCATGTCGTGGAGGTGTGTGTCCCTCGCGTGGTGGAGATGTGTGACCCTCATGTGGTGGAGGTGTGTGACCCTCGCGTGGTGGAGGTGTCTGGCCCTGCGTGGTGGAGGTGTGTGGCCCTCGCGTGGTGGAGGTGTGTGGCCCTCATGTGGTGGAGGTGTGTGGCCCTCATGTGGTGGAGGTGTGTGGCCTTCATGTGGTGGAGGTGTGTGGCCCTCATGTGGTGGAGGTGTGTGACCCTCGCCTGGTGGAGGTGTGTGGCCCTCATGTGGTGGAGGTGTGTGACCCTCATGTCGTGGAGGTGTGTGACCCTGGCGTGGTGGAGGTGTGTGACCCTCGCGTGGTGGAGGTGTGTGGCCCTCATGTGGTGGAGGTGTGTGGCCCTCATGTGGTGGAGGTGTGTGGGCCTCATATCGTGGATTTGTGTGACCCTCATATCGTGGAGGTGTGTGACCCTTGCGTGGTGGAGGTGTGTGATCCTCATATCGTGGAGGTGTGTGACCCTCGCGTGGTGGAGGTGTGTGACCCTCATATCGTGGAGGTGTGTGACCCTCTTGTGATGGAGGTGTGTGGGCCTCACCTCCTGGAGGTGTGTGACCCTGGCGTGGTGGAGGTGTGTGACCCTGGCGTGGTGGAGGTGTGTGGCCCTCTCGTGGTGGAGATGTGTGACCCTCATGTCGTGGAGGTGTGTGGCCCTCATGTGGTGGAGATATGTGACCCTCATGTCGTGGAGGTGTGTGACCCTCACGTGGTGGAGGTATGTGACCCTCATGTCGTGGAGGTGTGTGACCCTTGCGTGGTGGAGGTGGGTGGCCCTCATGTGGTGGAGGTGTGTGGGCCTCATGTGGTGGAGGTGTGTGACCCTCGTGTGGTGGAGATGTGTGGCCCTCGTGTGGTGGAGGTGTGTGGGCCTCATGTGGTGGAGGTGTATGGCACTCGTGTGGTGGAGGTGTGTTGGCCTCATGTGGTAGAGGTGTGTGACCCTCATGTGGTGAAGGTGTGTGGGCCTCATGTGGTGGAGGTGTGTGACCCTCGTGTGGTGGAAGTGTATGGCCCTCGTGTGGTGGAGGTGTGTGGGCCTCATGTGGTGGAGGTGTGTGGCTCTCATGTGGTGGAAGTGTGTGGCCCTCATGTGGTGGAGGTGTGTGACCCTCATGCGGTGGAGGTGTGTTACCCTCACCTGGTGGAGGTGTGTGACCCTCACCTGTTGGAGGTGTGTGGCTCTCATGTGGTGGAGGTGTGTGGCCCTCACCTGGTGGAGGTGTGTGGCCCTCACCTGGTGGAGGTGTGTGGCCCTCATGTGGTGGAGGTGTGTAGCCCTCACCTGGTTGAGGTGTGTGGCCCTCATGTGTTCGAGGTGTGTGGCCCTCGCCTGGTGGAGGTGTGTGACCCTCGCCTGGTGGAGGTGTGTGACCCTAATGTGGTTGAGGTGTTTGACCCTCAAGGGGTGGAGGTGTGTGGCCCTCGCCTGGTGGAGGTGTGTGACCCTCGCGTGGTGGAGGTGTGTGGCCCTCATGTCATGGAGGTGTGTGACCCTCGCATGGTGGAGGTGTGTGACCCTCATGTGGTGGAGGTGTGTGACCCTCGCGTGGTGGAGGTGTGTGACCCTCATGTGGTTGAGGTGTGTGACCCTCATGTCGTGAAGGTGTGTGACCCTCATGTCATGGAGGTGTGTGACCCTCGCGTGGTGGAGGTGTGTGACCCTCATGTGGTGGAGGTGTGTGACCCTCATGTGGTGGAGGTGTGTGACCCTCATGTCATGGAGGTGTGGTGGAGGTGTGTGACCCTCATGTGGTGGAGGTTTGTGACCCTCATGTCGTGGAGGTGTGTGTCCCTCGCGTGGTGGAGATGTGTGACCCTCATGTAGTGGAGGTGTGTGACCCTCGCGTGGTGGAGGTGTGTGGCCCTCATGTGGTGGAGGTGTGTGGCCCTCATGTGGTGGAGGTGTGTTACCCTCATGTGGTGGAGGTGTGTGACCCTCATATCGTGGAGGTGTGTGACCCTCGCGTGGTGGAGGTATGTGGCCCTCTTGTGATGGAGGTGTGTGGGCCTCACCTCGTGGAGGTGTGTGACCCTCTCGTGGTGGAGATGTGTGGCCCTCGCGTGGTGGAGGTGTGTGGCCCTCATGTGGTGGAGGTGTATGGCCCTCGTGTGGTGGAGGTGTGTTGCCCCCACCTGGTGGAGGTGTGTGAACCTCACCTGGTGGAGGTGTGTGGCCCTCACCTGCTGGAGATGTGTGGCCCTCGTGTGGTGGAGGTGTGTGGCCCTCGTGTGGTGGAGGTGTGTGGCCCTCGTGTGGTGGTGGTGTGTGACCCTAATGTGGTGGAGGTGTGTGACCCTCGCCTGGTGGAGGTGTGTTGCCCTTGTGTGGTGGAGGTGTGTGACCCTCGCCTGGAGGAGGTGTGTGGCCCTCTTGTGGTGGAGGTGTGTGACCCTCGCCTGGTGGAGGTTTGTGGCCCTCATGTGATGGAGGTGTGTGGCCCACATGTGTTGGAGGTGTGTGGCCCTCATGTGGTGGAGGTGTGTGACCCTCGCCTGGTGGAGGTGTGTGGCCCTTATGTGGTGGAGGTGTGTGGCCCTCATGTGGTGGAGGTGTGTGACCCTCGCGTGGTGGAGGTGTGTGGCCCTCATGTCGTTGAGGTGTGTGACCCTCGCGTGGTGGAGGTTTGTGACCCGCAGGTGGTGGAGGTGTGTGACCCTCGCGTGGTGGAGGTGTGTGACCCTCTTGTGGTGGAGGTGTGTGACCCTCGTGTGGTGGAGGTGTGTGACCCTCGCCTGGTGGAGGTGTGTGACCCTCGCGTGGTGGAGGTGTGTGACCCTCGTGTAGTGGAGGTGTGTGACCCTCTTGAGGTGGAGGTGTGTGACCCTCGTGTGGTGGAGGTGTGTGACCCTCACCTGGTGGAGGTGTGTGACCCTCGCGTGGTGGAGGTGTGTGACCCTCGTGTGGTGGAGGTGTGTGGCTCTCATTGTTGGAGGTGTGTGACCCTCGCTAGTGGAGGTGTGTGACCCTCGCTTGGTGGAGGTGTGTAACCCTCGTTTGGTGGAGGTGTGTGACCCTGGTGTGGTGGAGGTGTGTGGCCCTCATGTCGTGGAGGTGTGTGGCCCTCATGTGGTTGAGGTGTGTGACCCTCATGTCGTGGAGGTGTGTGAGCCTTGTGTGGTGGAGGTGTGTGACCCTCATGTGGTTGAGGTGTGTGACCCTCATGTCGTGGAGGTGTGTGGCCCTCGCCTGGTGGAGGTGTGTGACCCTCGCCTGGTGGAGGTGTGTGACCCTAATGTGGTGGAAGTGTTTGACCCTCAAGGGGTGGAGGTGTGTGGCCCTCGCCTGGTGGAGGTGTGTGACCCTCATGTGGTGGAGGTGTGTGACCCTCATATCGTGGAGGTGTGTGACCCTCGCGTGGTGGAGGTGTGTGGCCCTCATGTGGTGGAGGTATGTGGGCCTTATGTGATGGAGGTGTGTGGGCCTCACCTCGTGGAGGTGTGTGACCCTAATGTGGTGGAGGTGTTTGACCCTCAAGGGGTGGAGGTGTGTGGCTTGCTTGGTGGAGGTGTTTGACCCTCATATCGTGGAGGTGTGTGACCCTCGCGTGGTGGAGGTGTGTGGCCCTAATGTGGTGGAGGTGTGTGACCCTCGCGTGGTGGAGGTGTGTGGCCCTCATGTGGTGAAGGTGTGTGGCCCTAACCTGGTGGACGTGTGTGGCCCTCACCTGCTGGAGGTGTGTGACCCTCATATCGTGGAGGTGTGTGACCCTCGCGTGGTGGAGGTGTGTGCCCCTCATGTGGTGGAGGTGTGTGGCCCTCATGTGGTGGAGGTGTGTGGCCCTAATGTGATGGAGGTGTGTGGCCCTCATGTGGTGGAGGTGTATGGACCTCATGTGGTGGAGGTTAGTGACCCTCGCGTGGTGGAGGTGTGTGGCCCTCATGTGTTGGAGGTTTGTGGCCCTAATGTGATGGAGGTGTGTGGCCCTCATGTGGTGGAGGTGTGTGGGCCTCATGTGGTGGAGGTGTGTGGCCCTCATGTGATTGAGGTGTGTGACCCTCACCTGGTGGAGGTGTGTGGCCCTCATGTGGTGGAGGTGTGTGGCCCTCACCTGGTGGACATGTGTGGCCCTCACCTGCTGGATGTGTGTGGCCCTCATGTGATGCTGATGTGTGGCCCTCACCCGGTGGAGGTGTGTGGCCCTCATGTGGTGAAGGTGTGTGGCCCTAACCTGGTGGACGTGTGTGGCCCTCACCTGCTGGAGGTGTGTGACCCTCATATCGTGGAGGTGTGTGACCCTCGCGTGGTGGAGGTGTGTGCCCCTCATGTGGTGGAGGTGTGTGGCCCTCATGTGGTGGAGGTGTGTGGCCCTAATGTGATGGAAGTGTGTGGCCCTCATGTGGTGGAGGTGTATGGGCCTCATGTGGTGGAGGTTAGTGACCCTCGCGTGGTGGAGGTGTGTGGCCCTCATGTGGTGGAGGTGTGTGAACCTCACCTGGTGGAGGTGTGTGGCCATCATGTGATGGAAGTGTGTTTCCCTCACCTGGAAACAGCAGCTGACCCACCCTGAACTCCAGTGATCACTGCTCTCTGTGATGGACTCATCCAGTCGGACACCAGTGATCCTCTTCCTGAGTTAACAGTGTTCCTGTGTAAAAATTTGTTGAAGTTAAAAACTGCTTCTGGTAACACACTGAGCACCATGAAGGGGAAAACAATGTATTATTAATGAATTCTGTAAAAAAAGATCAGCTGGTATTTGGTCAAATTTTGGATTGAATATTGTTTACTTTGATGTGATAATAATTCATTAATAAAACTTAAAACAAATCGTCACTTTTTCCCTTTAAAGCATCACTCTGTCACTGTAACTGATGAGCAAATTATCGCAAACCGCAGGCCTCTCTTTCGGCCTGGATGTGTAGTCAAAACCTGAAAGCACATGTTCTTTGTCTTCAGAAAGCCGCATGGGCTGGAGCGAACTCAATCTCCCAAGAAGCCACAGGTTCCATTGTTCTGAGACATTAAAGGAACTCAGTCTCCCAGGGGGCCACAGGCTCCTTCTGCTCTGGGCATCTTCACACATATGTGCGAAGTGCGACCAGGGTCAATTCCAATTGGTCAATCTGGCCACATGACCTGGGGGTCACTGGGCCTATTTAAGAGCAGGTCTTCTCCAGAGTAACTCTCTTTCTCCACTGACCACCTCTGAGGACAGCGGGCTGTCCAGCCTCTCCTGTCCTGCATCGCCTAGCGGGGCCTGACTGGCATCTTCTCTTCACATCCAACTCTACGAGAGGAGCGCAATGGTGCAGCTTCCAGCCCACCTTCTCAAGGAAACCTCCTCGGCCTTCAAGCTCTTCCAATCTCCTTGCAGCGATTCGATATCCTGCAAGTAAGGAATTCAACAAGCGAGAGCATCACACCTCAACAGAACTGCGGAAGTAGAGACCACACGAACCAGAGACCTCAACGCCAGGACGAACGGCGAACCGCACAGCAACTTTCTCCCTGTTCAAGGACTGGTAACATACTGGGCTTAATTATTTTACTAGAATAAGCAAGACTGTTTATTTGATTCTGTGTGGTGCAGTGTTAATTTTGGCAGCTATTTTTGATTTAGTCTTAGTCTTAGTCTTTTGATGAAAATGCATATTAGTTTTAGTCTAGTTTTAGTCATTTTTATCCTTCTTAGTTTTAGTCTAGTTTTAGTCGACGAAAACAAATTACATTTTAGTCTAGTTTTAGTCGACGAAAACAAATTACATTTTAGTCTAGTTTTAGTCGACGAAAACAAATTACATTTTAGTCTAGTTTTAGTCACATTTAATAGCCACATTAAACTCCTTATCTTCCCTTCTCAGGTCCAGGGACCCCTGTGTTGTGTCTACAAATGAGTACTAGTCTAGCTTGCAGTACTTAGGTTGTCCATTAGATGTCCCTCCTATAGATCTATAGCAGGGGTCGGCAACCTTTACTATCAAAAGAGCCATTTTGCCCCCTCTTCCCCCAAATAAAATTTGTCTGGAGCCGCAAAACATATTTGATAACAAAGCTGATCAAATTTTATATAAAGTTATACTATACTAATCTGTAGATTATTGCATTTATGAAATTATAGAACAACAATAAAGAAAACTGTTGACATTTTATTTATTTTTACCTGTTACAACAAAGGGAAACACCAAATGCTAATGAAGAGGAGAAGAAAATACACAGGCAAGTGTCGGCCTACTTTGAAATAAATTAAACGCAGTGTAGGGTTATTTGAGTCATCCCCATATTTGTGGGAAATGTATGAAATAAGAAGTACCCTATTTTGAAATAAATAAAAACATATAGCTGCAGCCTATATATTTTAGTTGGCGAAATATGAAAACAAAAAGTGAAAGCAGATCAGACTGGAGGAGGAAACTGAAGCTCGGTAGAAACCAGCTGCAGCTTCTGCTCTGATCCAGAAGCTGCGGCGCTGATCTCAGAGCAGCTGAGACCAGAGGAACTCTGTATTTTCACTGTTTCCATAGTTAAGAAGCAGCCGGGGAGTCAGTGACCGGCCTGCTCCATGTGAACGAGCTCTGAGTCTGCGTCTCTCTGAGCGAGTGCGCTGCGGCAGGGGGCGGAGCCTCGGGACCGGAGCGCTCTCTGGGAGCACACACACACACACTCGCCGCTCCGGGTACTTCATGACGGCCTGATACGATTATGTTTTTTAAAATTGTTGTGACTTAGTCAACCGCCAACATTTTCGTTTCGTCTCGTCTCGTTAACGAAAATTAAAATAGATTTCGTCATAGTTTTTATTTTCAAAGATCCGTTTTCGTTTCGTCTTCGTCTCGTCTTAGTCATGGGAAAAGGGGCGTTAACGAATATTTTTCGTTTTCGTTATCGTCAACGAAATTAACACTGGTGTGGTGTTTTTAAAGTTTGATATATGTGGTGTTATTGTAGTTACAAGCTTAATGTAAGCATTCTCACAGACACTGCATATCACTACCTTCGTACCCACTCCCCCACTCCAGAAGAAGGGGGGGGTCTGCTATCTTAGGAGCAACCATTTTAGGAGCCCACGGGAAGGTGTGACTCTCTTTGTTAACCTCCAGAGAGCCCCTGTTTAGTACATTTTGTTAGTAACTTGTGTTTTTTTGATACTTTATTATGTCCATAATAAATGTTTTCTTTTAAACTTGTTCTTTCATTAATGTTGCATATGTGAATTTTGCCAACCTCTACACTGTCAAGAACTCTATAAACCTTCACTGTTCATTATATAATCTTTAATAGTAAATATTAAGATTTCTAATTGAACTAGATCTAAATGAGACTGATCTTAATCAATAAATTGGCTATCTTCCCTTCTGTGAAGGGTGGTGCCCCGCGAGAACTTAAAAAAACTAAAGTTATGATTTAATATTAATATTTTAAATATTTATGTTTTATTTTGATAACCAAATTTACACCTAAAGGCACACCAGCTTATGGTTTCACGCCTAACCATTATTGGACAGCAACAGCGCCCCCTGCAGTCACACATGGAGAACTGGTCTCTGTGTCTGATGAAGTGAATCAATGTGTTGATGTATCGTGGTTATTACCCATGATCCTCTGCTTCCTGACCCTGAAGAGCTGCAGCTGTAACAAATCCACCAAACTGTTTCAGATTCTTCATGTTGAACAGTTTCCTGCTAAATATCGGAGATAAACTCTGGTTGTTAATAACTTCAGAGTGTTTCTAACTGATCTCAGTTCAGCTTCACTCTTCAATTTGTTCACACTCACACATCTGACTCACTTTCATCAAGCTGCTGCTTTCAGGTAGAAAAGTTTAAAGGTGAACTCTGAAGTTGTTCAGGTTAATTCCCAGATGTTTGGAGTTCCCTGCCCCTGGTTACGACTTCTCTATAAAAGTGAATCCAGCTCCTGGCTTCAGCAGAAGTTTGATCTCTCGGTATTTGATAACTTCACAGAAACTGAAGGTGTCGTTCATCTGTTTTAATGCTGTCTCTTGTAAATCTTTGATTTCTAATGTTTTTCCTGATTTATCGTCTGCAGTTAAAACTCTGTTTATTTAAACTATGTGAAAACTGATCCGTGAGCTTCTGTTTGCAGGTTGATGGAAAACTTCACGTGGAACAGCGACACCCTGCAGCTGGAGGGGTTAAAGGTCACACAGGTTTCTGTCTACCCCGTCTTCTTCTTCTTCTTACTCTCCTACATCCTAATCAATATAGCAAACATCGGCATCCTGGTGGTGATTTTCATAGATAAGAACCTTCACCAGCCCATGTACCTGCTCTTCTGTAACCTGCCCGTCAATGACATCATGGGAAACTCCATCATGTTGCCCCGGGTGCTGTCAGACATCCTGCGTCCTCCCTCCGAGCGCCTCATCAGCTACTACGAGTGTGTGCTGCAGGCGTTCACCACGCACATGTTCGCCACCACCTCTCACACGATACTGATGATCATGGCCTTTGACAGATACGTGGCCATCTGTAATCCTCTGCGTTACGCCACCATCATGACCAACAACATAGTGGTCAAGCTGACTGTGTCTGCCTGGGGCGTGGCCTTTGTTCTGGTGGGGATTCTGCTGGGTTTGACCGTAAGACTGAACCGCTGCAGGACAGTGATCATGAATCCTTACTGTGACAACGCCTCGCTGTTCAAACTCTCCTGTGAGAGTTCGTTTATTAATAACATCTACGGCCTCACGTTCACCGTGGTCCTGCTCTCTTCTTCTATCGGCAGCATAGTTCTCACCTACGCTAAGATCACAGCCGTGTGTGTGACCAGTAAGAGCAAGTCTCTGAACAGTAAGGCCCTGAAGACCTGCAGCACACACCTGATGTCGTACCTGATCATGTTCTTATGTGGAATGCTTATCGTTATTCTGCATCGCTTCCCTCAGTTATCTGACTACAGGAAGCTGTCCGCCATTCTGTTGTACGTCGTCCCCGGCAGCTTGAACCCCATCATCTACGGAGTCCAGTCCAAAGAGATACGAACTTTTCTGTCTAAACTGATTCAGTCCAGAAAAGTCTCATAATTCTCATATAAACACAGTGAAGTTTAAAATATATTATTTAGAGGAAACATGCGTCTTCTCTGTTTTTATGTTTTCATCAGTGAACCTTTTTTTTAAAGTCATAATGAATCAGGAAATAAATGATTTTAATCAACAAAGTAAATGACATTTTCATTGTTTTACTGAGAAACTGCAGATTCAGTCTTTATTGAATTAAATGTGTCAAAAGGTACATGTTACGTTACGTTGTACTTATATGATGTATAGAAAATACATATCTGAAAACATTGACATTTATTATTATTACTGTTATAATTATCATTAAGTACCAGCAGTGTGAAAGTGTAATAATAATATTGTCTTCACACCTGGACTCTTATTAAACTTCTAATCGTGTGTGTGTCTCAACATCGTCCATCTGATTTATTTCATTCTGATTCTAAAGCAGCAGCTCATGATCATAGAAGCGCGTGTGTGTCAGGGTTTTTGGACTGCTGTACCCTTAATGACCATGTGGGGTCCTCAGTGTTTGAATCCCGACTGATTATAGCAAAAAGATCTCAAGACAAAAAAGGTTCAACACAGGTATAGTATCTAAAGAAGAGGTTCTCTGATCAACTCATGTAACTTAACTCAAGGTTGTCAATTCCAAGACTCGGCAAACACAAAGAGATTCAGGTGACTTATAAAGGCTAGCACATAACGCACAGGTGAACACAATGAAACAATCAAATCAAAACACATGTGACAGGAAAAAAGGAACACTGAGGACACCACGTGGTCATTAAGGGTACAGCAGTCCAAAAACCCGGACAGTGTGTGTGTGTGTGTGTGTGTGTGTGTGTGAGTGTGTGAGAGTGTGTGTGTGTGTGTATTAAATATGGTAATGTCCTGACGTGGAAACGTAAACCTCGGCCCTGAAAGGTCCCGACAGTTTGAAACACTAGGGGGCGTAATGAGCCAAATGTGAAGGTGGGTGTTTTTATAAATGTGAAACAACATGAGTGCTTTGATCAAAGATCAAATACCAAAGATCAAAGCTCAAAGATCAAAGTCCAAAGATCAACAATCAACGATCAACGATCAACGATCAACGTTCAACGTTCAACGATCAACGATCAACGATCAACGATCAACGATCAAAGATAAAAGATCAAAGATAATTTGTTTTCAGCTCCAACAACATCAACACATCTCTTTAATGTTTCCACAGAAAACAAACAGCTGATCCTGATTCGTCCACATTTAACGTTACAGAGTGTGTGTGTGTGTGTTTGTGTGTGTCTGTGTGGGTGTGTGTGTGTGTCTGCTCACTGATCCTGTAGAAACTGAAACTCTCTTTTTAAATCTTCTTCTTAATGATGCTGAAGTAAAAACACTTTAATGCGAGGCTGCGAAGTACACACATTATTTTCTTGTGGAGGAATTTTCATGGGCGTCGCAAAATGGCTTAACGGTGCCCAGGAGACCCCCGGAACGTGTTCACATTGACCGATCTTCACAAAAATCAATACACAGTTGTATCATAACCAGACGAACAAAAAGTCTGGAGGTGCAATGGGAAAACGCTACAGGAAGCCTGCTATTTTTGCATTTAGTGCATATTCCACATTTTTACTTTGAGGTGCTTGTACCAGGTCTCAGATTGATCGATTTTTCGTCACACGGTGTGACTGTGGCATGGCGTCAACGTTTGACTACACGACATTGTAATGGGAATTTCTGTATTCAGAAATGTTTAATGAAACAAATGACATTTATGTAGAAAAAGTTTACTGAGAAATGTATTTCAGAGGCGCTTGGGTGTGACTGACCAGAGACGTGGAGTCTCAGAGGAAGATGAATTCACACCTAGAGTCTTTTAGAGCATCTGAGCACAACCACATATCATTGTCTGGTAGACTTCAAAGCAGATCTCTTTGTATACTGGCCGGAGACCAAATGTCTGACCAATCTGTCAGGACATCCAGAGAGCTGATTGGACTACCATATTCTTCTGTGTGAGGAGTTAAACCAGGATAAATGTATGGATGTCCCTTTGTTCACTGCCATTGAGTTAAGTCTTTTGCTGTGACTTAACCTTTGAGCCCCGTCCGCAGACGGTTTGAATTAAACTCCAGTTTGATAATTGTATTGCTGTGTCCTATATGAAAATTTCTATTTCATTTGGCATTGTCGGCAGGATTACAAACGTGAGGGAACTCTGGCTCTCGGGGCTGAAGGTTAGTAAACTGCAGAGAGGCAGTAGTCTGAGACTGTAACCTTGATTAAGGGCCTGATGTCCTGATGTAAAACTCCAGTTTGATATTTGTATTGCTGAGTCCATGAAAATTTCTATTACACCATTAAAACACGTTGTTCTGTAACGCGGACATACATGGACCATGAATCCTTTGATGCTGAGCCGTAAACAAACAACTCCACTCCTGCAGTGACATTGTCAGTGGTCAAATATCAAAGGAATCTTTTGTCTTGCAAAGGTGACGTCTCTTGCCCTCTCAGAATTGGGACATTTCCTCAAACCATGTAAACATTGAGGTACGGCGAAGGTTCATCCTTCGCCAAAGGAGACGATGTTGTCATAACTCCACCGTGCATTGTCCTATCACCACCAAACTGTTGTCTCATGATCAGAGTCCAAGCCTGAATAGCTCTATGTGTCAATATTTCCTCAATAATTTTTTTCTTTTTCAGGCAAAACGCATGCAACGCTTCAAAATGCATCAACCGCCCAGTGCTGCTTTGCAGTCCTAGAAATTTTAGTTATTAATATTTTTCCCGCAAATTAATTGGCTTTTTTGAAGGCTTTATCATGCTCAAATTCTTTCCAAAATTTTAAGAAAATTTTAAAGTGGTGAAAATTTACGTATTCTGGAGGAATTTTCAATGGGCGTCGCAAAATGGCTTAACAGGGCCACCTGAGACCCACGGAACGTGTTCACATTGACCGGTCTTCACAAAAATCGATACATAGGTGTATCATGACGTGTGTTGGGGAGGCCCAGTGATCTGACTTTGAACAAAGAGTTGTAAATGAGGCCTTCAGGCAATGCTGAGACCAGCCTAGAGTTTCCCCTCTAATAAAAAAACCAGCATGGAGATCTTATCTCCATGTGGTAGCAAATCACTTCCTGGGTCCGTTGAGGACCCCATCTTTCAGCCGCTCCCTGAGACTTGACTTCTGACCTTCAATTGGCTGAGAGCCAGCTGACCCATGACCCCCCTTCTCAAGGAGGCTGGCCTCCTTTCAGGGGTACAAGACTGCTGAGCTCACAGAAATCTCTGCTTTTTTACTCCAGCACTGACGTAACATCCAGGCCTCTCCAGGTCTGACCATGTGTTCCAGTCCTAAAGGAGGCGATTACCACGTTTGTTTAATTCATTTCATTTTCATTATTCTTATCTTCAGTCGAAGTTTATTTCGAAAGGACTTTTAGTTATTTTAACTTGAAAAGGCCGAAACAGGAAATTCACTCGCTGGGCGAGTGAGACACAGACTGAGACACTTTCCCACACGGACTTTTTCTTTTTCCAAACGATCTACCACGGCTACAAGCAGCCGCACGTTCCTGTAAAGCAGCACGATCTCCGCTGCTACAGAAGAAGACGAAGCTTCATCCCATCACGGAGCACGAGACAATTCGCTCCCTTTTCCGGTCCAGCGACCGAGCTCCGGAGCTCCGCTCGAGTGACCACGTGATTTCACTGGCTCCCGGCACATTCGCGCCAACGCGCAGGCACTCTGGCGGTCCGCAACAGTGCAGCTGCCATACCACACCGAGATGCAGTTGGTGAGGATGCTCTCGATGGTGCAGCGGTAGAAATTCACCAGGATCTGAGGAGACAGCTGGGCCTTCTTCAGTCTCCTCAGGAAGAAGAGACGCTGGTGTGATTTCTTGACCAGGGTTGAGGTGTTGAGAGTCCAAGAGACGTCATCAGAGATGTGGACACCCAGGAACTTGAAGCTGGTGACACGCTCAACCTCCGTCCCGTTGATATGGATGGGGGGGGGGTGTGTGTGCCACCTATCTGCCTGAAGTCCACAATGAGCTCTTTGGTCTTCTTTGTGTTGAGAGCCAGGTTGTTGTCGGTGCACCACTCCGCCAGGTGCTGGACCTCTTCTCTGTAGGCAGACTCATCGTTGTTGCTGATGAGGCCGATCACCGTTGTATCGTCTGCAAACTTTACAATGTTGTTAGAACCATGAACAGGTGTGCAGTCGTGGGTGAAGAGGGAGTAGAGGAGAGGACTCAGCACACAGCCCTGTGGCACGCCGGTGTTCAGGATGAGGGTGGAGGAGGTGTGGTTCTCTAACCTAACAGACTGGGGTCTGTTGGATAGGAAGTCCAGTATCCCGTTGCAGAGGGAAGTGTTGATGCCGAGGTCACCGAGTTTCATGATCAGTTTGGAGGGGATGATGGTGGTGAAAGCTGAACTGAAGTCTATGAACAGCATTCTAACATAGGAGTTGTTATTGTCCAGGTGAGAAAGTGCAGAGTGAAGTGCCGTGCAGATGGCGTCCTCTGTACTCCTGTTCTGGCGGTAGGCGAATTGGAAGGGGTCCAGTGTGGGTGGTAAACAGGTTTTGAGGTGAGCCAGGACCATCCTCTCGAAGCACTTCATAATGGTGGGGGTGAGTGCAACGGGGCGGAAGTCGTTGAGGCTCGCTGCAGTGGAGTGTTTTGGCGCCGGCACGATGGAGGTGGTTTTAAAGCACGTGGGGACAGCTGCTTGGGCCAGTGACAGGTTGAACATGTCAGTGAAGACCTCAGCTAGCTGCCCAGCACAGGCCCTGAGCACGCGTCCGGGGATGCCACCAGGGCCACGTGCATTGATCCTGCTCAGTGCAGCACACACGTCGATGGAGGAGAGTGTGAGGGGCTGGTGGTCAGAAGTGAGCACAGCCTTGGTGGCTGCCTCCTGGTTGTCCCTGTGAAAGCGAGCATAAAAGCTGTTAAGCTCGTCAGGGAAGGAGGCATCACTGTTTTGGGGGGTGGTGTTGGTGGGTTTGTAGTCTGTTAAGGCCTGGATGCCTTGCCACATACATCTGGGGTCGGAGTTGTTCTTCAAGTGCTCCTCAATCCTTAGCTTGTGGCAGTGCTTGGCCTTCTTGATGCCCCTCTTCAGATGAGCCCTGGATGAGCTGTAGGCCTGAGCATCACCTGATCTGAAAGCGGTGTCTCGTGCCTTCAGCAATAGGCGGACCTCTTTGTTCATCCATGGCTTCTGGTTAGGGAATGTGGTGATACGTTTGAGGGTGGTGACACTGTTGATGTTGGTGTTGATGAAGTCCAGAACGGAAGAGGCATAGGAGTCGATGTCCGTGTGGGAGTCCAGTGTGGCCTGAGTGGCAAACGCCCTCCAGTCTGTGTGTTCAAACCGGAGCTGTAGTGCAGTGTCGGCTCCGTCTGGCCACACGTCCCTCACTGTGGGTTTCACATGTTTGATGAGTGGTGTGTATTTTGGGAGAAGGAACAAAGAGAGGTGGTCAGACTGTCCTAGGTGGGGGAGGGGGACGGCTTTGTGAGCACCAGCCATGCTGCTGTAAACATGGTCCAAAGTCTTGACCCCTCTCGTGGTGCAGGAGACATGTTGGTGGATTTGGGGAGCACAGTCTTCAGGCCGCCTCCGGGTGTGATGTCGGACGTCTGCTAATGGCAGCATGAGGCTCTTTCATTGCCAGCTTAGCATTAGCATCAGGGGGGGTGTAGGCTGCAGTCACATTTGATGAACTTGAGACAATGGCACGTGACCAAAGCTGATTGGATGAAAGTTGATGAACCACATGTTCAGAAGTGATGACGTCACCACGATGCTGTCGACTAATAAGACGAGAGAGTCGGTCCAGCTGCGGTGAGAGAGGTGGGCGTTCGACAGGTAAACACCGCCGTGCACATCTCCACCGCTGAGAGGACGACTAACCCTTAATCTTACCTTAACTATAGCATCGGAATAACTAACCTAACACTAACCCTTAATCTTACCTTAACTATAGCATCGGAATAACTAACCTAACACTAACCCTTAATCTTACCTTAACTATAGCATCGGAATAACTAACCTAACACTAACCCTTAATCTTACCTTAACTATAGCATCGGAATAACTAACCTAACACTAACCCTTAATCTTACCTTAACTATAGCATTGGAATAACTAACCTAACACTAACCCTTAATCTTACCTTAACTATAGCATTGGAATAACTAACCTAACACTAACCCTTAATCTTACCTTAACTATAGCATTGGAATAACTAACCTAACACTAACCCTTAATCTAACCTTAACTAAAGCATCAAAATAACTAACCTTACTCTATCGAATATTAACCCTCAAACAAATCTTTGGATTTGTGGGGACCAGACACACACACACAGACACACACACACAGCTTTGTGTTAATCTCTTTGGATTTGTTACATTTCTGTCACTTCATGAGATTTAATTCAGTGAAACAGTTTGATGTGTAAAATGTTATTCTTGTATTTTCATCAACCAGAAACGTTTAAATAAAAGTTGTGATGTTTTTATTTCGTGTCATTGTTATAAGCTGTGATTCATATAAACTCAGCTGCTGAGGTTGTGTTTGATTTGTCTCGTTTCAAAGTGAAAAAACAAGATTTTACTTTATTTTTATCATATGATTGTTTTCATTTTATTTTATATATACAGTGCTGTGAAAAAGTATTTGCCCCCTTCCTGTTTTTTTATTTTTTTGAATATTTGTGACACTTAAATGATTCAGATCAAACAAATGTTCATATTAGACAAAGATAGCCCAAGTAAATACAAAATGCTGTTTTTAAATGATGATTTCATTTATTAAGGGAGAAAGCTATCAAATCTACCTGGCCCTATGCGAAAAAGTAATTTCCCCCCCCTTGATAAATCACGAATGAACTGTGATTAACCACATATGTAATATAATAAGAAACCAGGAAGAGGGCAAATACTTTTTCACAGGACTGTATATATTTTTCAACATGTAACATTGTATATATATGTGTGTGTGTTTATTTGTTTATTTAGAAGGATCCCCATTAGCTCTACCCTAAGACAGAGCTACTTTAGTGTGTGTCAAGTATGTACAATTTTATATAATATACCATACATCATAATAATATTGAACTAGTTACTTCTGTGTCAAAACTTGTTTAAGTTTATTTGTCCAAAGAGCACAATCCAACCAGGTTACAAAATAAAAAAACATATTTTTGCGCACAAAAACGTTTCGCCTGATGATTTTAAATTGAGTTAAGTTGTTTTTTTTAATAATAAAACAGATCAAGGAATCAGTTTTTTCTATATGTTTGTTGAACAGGTTCATTATTTCGTTTTTTATGATTAAAATCAATAAAATCTTGATTCTTTAAAATCTTTAATTCTTAATTCTTTAATCAACTTGAATTGAAGGTTTCTGATCTGTCTTTGTTCTCAGGTGTTGATTGACAGCTGATCATGATCGTTCCTCTGCAGGATGAACAACGTCAGCGTGGATCTTCTGCAGCTGGAGGGGTTAAAGGTCAGCCCCGGGGCCTCTGTTCCTGCCTTCGTCCTGCTCCTCCTCATCTACGTCTTCATCATGGTGTCTAACCTGGGCCTGGTGCTGCTGATCTGCACCGAGCCGAGCCTCCACCAGCCCATGTACCTGCTCTTCTGCAACATGAGCATCAACGACGCGTTTGGAGCGACCGTGGTCATCCCTCGGCTGCTGAGCGGCGTCTTCCTCCCGGGTTCGGACCGATACATTTCTTACGTGGACTGCGCGGTTCAGGCGTTCTGCGGTCACCTCCACGCGAGCGCCACTCACACCGTGCTGATGATCATGGCCTTCGACCGCTATGTGGCCATCTGCAACCCGCTGCGGTACGCCGCCATCATGACCAACAAGATGCTGGTGAATCTGTCGGTGTCGGCGTGGACGGTTTCTCTCCTCCTGGTGGCCGTGCTCGTGGGCCTCAGCGTCCGGCTGTCGCGCTGCAGGCGGATCATATTCAACCCGTTCTGTGACAACGCCTCCTTGTTCAAACTGTCCTGTGAAAGTGTCCTCATCAACAACATCTACGGCCTCGGCTACACCGTGGTCCTGCTGGGCTCCTCCCTCGGCAGCGTCACGCTCACCTACCTGAGGATCGCCATGGTGTGTCTGAGCAGCAGGAACAAGGGGCTGAACCACCGGGCGCTGCAGACCTGCGCCTCCCACCTCGCCCTCTACATCATCATGTTTGTCTCCGGCTCCATCATCATCATCCTCCATCGTTTCCCCAGCCTGTCCGACCACAGGAAGCTGGCCTCCATCATGTTCCACGTGGTTCCTCCCGCCATGAACGCCGTCATCTACGGACTGCAGATCAAAACGGTCCGAGAGAAAATCAGCATCCTGTTCAGCAGGAAGTGAAGTCACTGATTCCACTGAAAATGTTTTCCAATAATTCTGCTGCTGATATTTGTCTTAAAAATAAGTTTGACCATGTTTGTGAAAAGATTAAAAGTCAACTTTATTCAAACTGAACCGTTCACTTTGTTATGTTATAATATCATAACACACACACACACACACACACACACACACACACACACACACACACACACACACACACACACACACACACACACACACACACAAACACACACACACACACACATGAAGTGATGAACGTCTTCAGGGTGTTGGATCGTCCGCTGACGTCATGACCTCTAGACGCTGCGTTGTCTTATAAGATGTGAGTCAGTCCAGGTCTGATGTGACTGGAGGAGGTTCACCACAGGTAAACACACACACACACACACACACACACAGACACAGACACACACAAACAGACACACACACAGTGATAACAGAACATGTGTGATGTGATGAATAAATGTTAACTTGTGTAACATCAGTTTTTAAATGTTTTTCTGAGACTGAGTTTATCAGGACGTCGTGAAGCCAGGAACTGGTTTAAGTCTGTGGTGATTTGACCTTTGACCTAATGCACAGACACATTTATGTTTCACTGGAATAAGAGTGCATGTTCACGTGCACTCTCATGAAGCTGCAGCTCAACTTGTCTCATTTCATATAAACATTTTTTTATTTAAAGCTGGTTTGATATGAAATCAGGATTTATCTACATGTGATGCAACACACACACACACACACACACACACAGACACACACACACACACACACACACTGTTTAACTCTAATTCAATCAAAAGAAAAAGTCAAACATTTGAATCTTGTTTTTAACACGTTGATAAAATCAATCATCAATATGAGATGTGATGTTTTTCTCTGTTTGAAACTCACACTAACGTTTATCAACAAGTGTGTGTGTGTGTGTGTGTATGTGTGTGTGTGTGTGTGTGTGTGTGTGTGTGTGTGTGTGTGTGTGTGTGTGTGTGTGTGTGTGTGCTCTTGTACAGATTTCTTTGTGAGGACGTTTGGGCCAGTCCCTACCTTCTGACCTTTAATGGACTGTTTGAGGGTTAAGACCTGGTTCAGGGTTAGAATCGGGTTCTGGGTTAGAATCAGGTTCAGGGTTAGAATCAGGTTCAGGGTTAGAATCAGGTTCAGGGTTAGAATCAGGTTCAGGGTTAGAATCAGGTTCAGGGTTAGAATCAGGTTCAGGGTTAGAATCAGGTTCTGGGTTAGAATCAGGTTCTGGGTTAGAATCGGGTTCAGGGTTAGAATCAGGTTCAGGGTTAGAATCAGGTTCTGGGTTAGAATCGGGTTCTGGGTTAGAATCTGGTTCTGGGTTATGTTAAGGCGTGTTGGTTTATCCTATGTATGAGATAAGCCGATCCAAGATTTTGGTTCAATCAAATGTTTTATTTAAAGATACAATGAAGAGTTATTCATAGCTATGGACAATTATCACAGCCTATGCTAATTAAGTTAGCAGTAGGAAGATGAAAATGGCCCCGAACAGAAGGGGTTTGGTATAATTATAACAGTAGATTTGATGTGATTGGTTATGAATATTTGGAGGGGAGTCACCGCAAATCACTTTGGATCTCCCTTATTGGTCCAGCCGCAGTCCCACGCCTCTTGTCACCAAATCCAGGAAGTGACAGGGAGCCGCTCTCCAGGGCCGGGTCTAGGCAGGGGCAAGAGGGGGCCTGGCCCCCTCAAATAAATGTTGTGCCCCCTCAAACTAAATCCCAATTTATAATAATAATAATATAATAAAGCACAATGCCCCCTCAAGATTTGTGGCTGCCCCCTCATACATGCCTGTCTAGACCCGGCCCTGCCGCTCTCTGTCATGCTTCTATGCTACTCTGCCGGTTGCTAGGGCAACTCTATCTACCCTGACAGTCTGATGTTGTCTCATAATTTAGCCTTGAGTAGAAAGTGTCTTGCTCCAGCCGTCTCTGCTGCTGCATATGAGCCACAACAAACTCTCTCGTCTCTCTCCTATCAGGACAGCTGTGAGACGGACCATCGTTGTGACTCCAACCTGGAGACTTATCAGACAGCTCCTGAACTCTATGTGAGTTTAATGAATCTGAGGGAATAACACTTTAATAGAAATGAGAACTAGTGAAACATTAATTCTTAATTTGTAGATTAAACCCTAGGAAGGAAAGGTTATTATTAAAATAATTTGTATGAATGCCTAATATCTAGCTAAAACTACTTCTATCTTTATTGTTAAGAGTTCTTTCAGACACAACCTATAGTTAAAAGTTTGAAATTCCTAACAGTTAGAATCGGGTTCTGGGTTAGAATCGGGTTCTGGGTTAGAATCGGGTTCTGGGTTAGAATCGGGTTCTGGGTTAGAATCGGGTTCTGGGTTAGAATCGGGTTCTGGGTTAGAATCGGGTTCTGGGTTAGAATCGGGTTCTGGGTGATGATAGATTTGAGTCAGAGTCAGTGTTACACATTTAGTTTGGATGGTTTGGTTAAATAATGCATTATACCAATGAGTGTCCTCACTAAGATAGAAGTACAAACGTGTGTGTTTTTGTGCGTGTTTGTCTGTGCGTGTGTATATGTGTGTGTGTGGGGGGGGTGAATGTCTTTACAACTTAAAACACTTGTGTGGTAGCGGGGGATGGTCAGCGTCGGCTACAGGAGGGGGGAGGGGGGGGGGTTCTGGGATCGGTGCCAGGGAGAGAGTCTAATTGTAAACAGGTGATCCAGTTCAACTCTCTCCCTTCAGCGGCGGTAGAGCGCCGGGCCGCGGGACGAGCGTCTCCAGGAGACAGGCCGAGTGCTAGGCTGCAAAGCAAAGCTATTATATGCTTGTGAAGAAGTTATGTTTGTGTAAATTGTTTGTGTCGGCGCAAATAAAGAAGCTGCTGAGACACACGCACCTGTTTCCCTTGATTCCTGACGGAGAACGCACGGTGACAAAGAGACATTGTTACACGACATTTATCTTTTACACAAAAATGGAATTTGAAATCTTTTTATCTACGTCATCAGTTGAGTCGTTACAAATACATTTAACAAAGTGAATTCATATTTTGAAGTTGTTTCGGTGTAAAACTTGAGTTGAAGGTTTCTGATCTGTCTTTGTTCTCAGGTGTTGATTGACAGCTGATCATGATCGTTCCTCTGCAGGATGAACAACGTCAGCGTGGATCTTCTGCAGCTGGAGGGGTTAAAGGTCAGCCCCGGGGCCTCTGTTCCTGCCTTCGTCCTGCTCCTCCTCATCTACGTCTTCATCATGGTGTCTAACCTGGGCCTGGTGCTGCTGATCTGCACCGAGCCGAGCCTCCACCAGCCCATGTACCTGCTCTTCTGCAACATGAGCATCAACGACGCGTTCGGAGCCACCGTGGTCATCCCTCGGCTGCTGAGCGGCGTCTTCCTCCCGGGTTCGGACCGATACATTTCTTACGTGGACTGCGCGGTTCAGGCGTTCTGCGCTCACCTCCACGCGAGCGCCACTCACACCGTGCTGATGATCATGGCCTTCGACCGCTACGTGGCCATCTGCAACCCGCTGCGGTACGCCGCCATCATGACCAACAAGATGCTGGTGAATCTGTCGGTGTCGGCGTGGACGGTTTCTCTCCTCCTGGTGGCCGTGCTCGTGGGCCTCAGCGTCCGGCTGTCGCGCTGCAGGCGGATCATATTCAACCCGTTCTGTGACAACGCCTCCTTGTTCAAACTGTCCTGTGAAAGTGTCCTCATCAACAACATCTACGGCCTCGGCTACACCGTGGTCCTGCTGGGCTCCTCCCTCGGCAGCGTCACGCTCACCTACCTGAGGATCGCCATGGTGTGTCTGAGCAGCAGGAACAAGGGGCTGAACCACCGGGCGCTGCAGACCTGCGCCTCCCACCTCGCCCTCTACATCATCATGTTTGTCTCCGGCTCCATCATCATCATCCTCCATCGTTTCCCCAGCCTGTCCGACCACAGGAAGCTGGCCTCCATCATGTTCCACGTGGTTCCTCCCGCCATGAACGCCGTCATCTACGGACTGCAGATCAAAACGGTCCGAGAGAAAATCAGCATCCTGTTCAGCAGGAAGTGAAGTCACTGATTCCACTGAAAATGTTTTCCAATAATTCTGCTGCTGATATTTGTCTTAAAAATAAGTTTGACCATGTTTGTGAAAAGATTAAAAGTCAACTTTATTCAAACTGAACCGTTCACTTTGTTATGTTATAATATCATAACACACACACACACACACACACACACACACACACACACACACACACACACACACACACACATGAAGTGATGAACGTCTTCAGGGTGTTGGATCGTCCGCTGACGTCACGACCTCTAGACGCTGCGTTGTCTTATAAGATGTGAGTCAGTCCAGGTCTGATGTGACTGGAGGAGGTTCACCACAGGTAAACACACACACACACACACACACAGACACACACAAACAGACACACACACAGTGATAACAGAACATGTGTGATGTGATGAATAAATGTTAACTTGTGTAACATCAGTTTTTAAATGTTTTTCTGAGACTGAGTTTATCAGGACGTCGTGAAGCCAGGAACTGGTTTAAGTCTGTGGTGATTTGACCTTTGACCTAATGCACAGACACATTTATGTTTCACTGGAATACGAGTGCATGTTCACGTGCACTCTCATGAAGCTGCAGCTCAACTTGTCTCATTTCATATAAACATTTTTTTATTTAAAGCTGGTTTGATATGAAATCAGGATTTATCTACATGTGATGCAACACACACACACACACACACACACACAGACACACACACACACACACACACACACACTGTTTAACTCTAATTCAATCAAAAGAAAAAGTCAAACATTTGAATCTAGTTTTTAACACGTTGATAAAATCAATCATCAATATGAGATGTGATGTTTTTCTCTGTTTGAAACTCACACTAACGTTTATCAACAAGTGTGTGTGTGTGTGTGTATGTGTGTGTGTGTGTGTGTGTGTGTGCTCTTGTACAGATTTCTTTGTGAGGACGTTTGGGCCAGTCCCTACCTTCTGACCTTTAATGGACTGTTTGAGGGTTAAGACCTGGTTCAGGGTTAGAATCAGGTTCAGGGTTAGAATCGGGTTCTGGGTTAGAATCAGGTTCAGGGTTAGAATCAGGTTCAGGGTTAGAATCAGGTTCTGGGTTAGAATCAGGTTCAGGGTTAGAATCAGGTTCAGGGTTAGAATCAGGTTCTGGGTTAGAATCAGGTTCTGGGTTAGAATCGGGTTCAGGGTTAGAATCAGGTTCAGGGTTAGAATCAGGTTCTGGGTTAGAATCGGGTTCTGGGTTAGAATCTGGTTCTGGGTTATGTTAAGGCGTGTTGGTTTATCCTATGTATGAGATAAGCCGATCCAAGATTTTGGTTCAATCAAATGTTTTATTTAAAGATACAATGAAGAGTTATTCATAGCTATGGACAATTATCACAGCCTATGCTAATTAAGTTAGCAGTAGGAAGATGAAAATGGCCCCGAACAGCAGGGGTTTGGTATAATTATAACAGTAGATTTGATGTGATTGGTTATGAATATTTGGAGGGGAGTCACCGCAAATCACTTTGGATCTCCCTTATTGGTCCAGCCGCAGTCCCACGCCTCTTGTCACCAAATCCAGGAAGTGACAGGGAGCCGCTCTCCAGGGCCGGGTCTAGGCAGGGGCAAGAGGGGGCCTGGCCCCCTCAAATAAATGTTGTGCCCCCTCAAACTAAATCCCAATTTATAATAATAATAATATAATAAAGCACAATGCCCCCTCAAGATTTGTGGCTGCCCCCTCATACATGCCTGTCTAGACCCGGCCCTGCCGCTCTCTGTCATGCTTCTATGCTACTCTGCCGGTTGCTAGGGCAACTCTATCTACCCTGACAGTCTGATGTTGTCTCATAATTTAGCCTTGAGTAGAAAGTGTCTTGCTCCAGCCGTCTCTGCTGCTGCATATGAGCCACAACAAACTCTCTCGTCTCTCTCCTATCAGGACAGCTGTGAGACGGACCATCGTTGTGACTCCAACCTGGAGACTTATCAGACAGCTCCTGAACTCTATGTGAGTTTAATGAATCTGAGGGAATAACACTTTAATAGAAATGAGAACTAGTGAAACATTAATTCTTAATTTGTAGATTAAACCCTAGGAAGGAAAGGTTATTATTAAAATAATTTGTATGAATGCCTAATATCTAGCTAAAACTACTTCTATCTTTATTGTTAAGAGTTCTTTCAGACACAACCTATAGTTAAAAGTTTGAAATTCCTAACAGTTAGAATCGGGTTCTGGGTTAGAATCGGGTTCTGGGTTAGAATCGGGTTCTGGGTTAGAATCGGGTTCTGGGTTAGAATCGGGTTCTGGGTTAGAATCGGGTTCTGGGTGATGATAGATTTGAGTCAGAGTCAGTGTTACACATTTAGTTTGGATGGTTTGGTTAAATAATGCATTATACCAATGAGTGTCCTCACTAAGATAGAAGTACAAACGTGTGTGTTTTTGTGCGTGTTTGTCTGTGCGTGTGTATATGTGTGGGTGTGGGGGGGGTGAATGTCTTTACAACCTAAAAACACTTGTGTGGTAGCGGGGGATGGTCAGCGTCGGCTACAGGAGGGGGGAGGGGGGTTCTGGGATCGGTGCCAGGGAGAGAGTCTAATTGTAAACAGGTGATCCAGTTCAACTCTCTCCCTTCAGCGGCGGTAGAGCGCCGGGCCGCGGGACGAGCGTCTCCAGGAGACAGGCCGAGTGCTAGGCTGCAAAGCAAAGCTATTATATGCTTGTGAAGAAGTTATGTTTGTGTAAATTGTTTGTGTCGGCGCAAATAAAGAAGCTGCTGAGACACACGCACCTGTTTCCCTTGATTCCTGACGGAGAACGCACGGTGACAAAGAGACATTGTTACACGACATTTATCTTTTACACAAAAATGGAATTTGAAATCTTTTTATCTACGTCATCAGTTGAGTCGTTACAAATACATTTAACAAAGTGAATTCATATTTTGAAGTTGTTTCGGTGTAAAACTTGAGTTGAAGGTTTCTGATCTGTCTTTGTTCTCAGGTGTTGATTGACAGCTGATCATGATCGTTCCTCTGCAGGATGAACAACGTCAGCCTGGATCTTCTGCAGCTGGAGGGGTTAAAGGTCAGCCCCGGGGCCTCTGTTCCTGCCTTCGTCCTGCTCCTCCTCATCTACGTCTTCATCATGGTGTCTAACCTGGGCCTGGTGCTGCTGATCTGCACCGAGCCGAGCCTCCACCAGCCCATGTACCTGCTCTTCTGCAACATGAGCATCAACGACGCGTTCGGAGCCACCGTGGTCATCCCTCGGCTGCTGAGCGGCGTCTTCCTCCCGGGTTCGGACCGATACATTTCTTACGTGGACTGCGCGGTTCAGGCGTTCTGCGCTCACCTCCACGCGAGCGCCACTCACACCGTGCTGATGATCATGGCCTTCGACCGCTACGTGGCCATCTGCAACCCGCTGCGGTACGCCGCCATCATGACCAACAAGATGCTGGTGAATCTGTCGGTGTCGGCGTGGACGGTTTCTCTCCTCCTGGTGGCCGTGCTCGTGGGCCTCAGCGTCCGGCTGTCGCGCTGCAGGCGGATCATATTCAACCCGTTCTGTGACAACGCCTCCTTGTTCAAACTGTCCTGTGAAAGTGTCCTCATCAACAACATCTACGGCCTCGGCTACACCGTGGTCCTGCTGGGCTCCTCCCTCGGCAGCGTCACGCTCACCTACCTGAGGATCGCCATGGTGTGTCTGAGCAGCAGGAACAAGGGGCTGAACCACCGGGCGCTGCAGACCTGCGCCTCCCACCTCGCCCTCTACATCATCATGTTTGTCTCCGGCTCCATCATCATCATCCTCCATCGTTTCCCCAGCCTGTCCGACCACAGGAAGCTGGCCTCCATCATGTTCCACGTGGTTCCTCCCGCCATGAACGCCGTCATCTACGGACTGCAGATCAAAACGGTCCGAGAGAAAATCAGCATCCTGTTCACAAAGAAAAACCACAGACCTCAAGGTTGAGAAAATGAAACCGTGCGTCGCTCTGTGGTTTCATCCAAGAAGTGATCGAAGAGCTTAATAAATCAAATTGACTCTAATATGAATTCAATGAAAATATACATAACATAAATAAATAAAACACTAAAGCTTTAGAACGTCTTCTGTCTTCACATGTTCCTGTAAATGAATTGAATTCTGTGTCTCGTGGTTTCAGCTCGTTCTTCTCTCTTGTTTGTTCACGTGTTTCTGATCCTTTGGATTGAATCCGTTATTTTATGAAAACAGGCTGAGACGTGATGATTGACAGCTGCTCTGACTCCTGATTGGTCAGATATGTGTATGACCGAGGCATCGACACCACAGCTCCACCATCACTTCTGCTGACTCCAACTGTAAATGACGTCATCACCACAAGATGGCAGCGTTTGAATCTGAGATATTTATGCTTCATTAGAGGAAGTGGAGACGAGTCGTCGTCTTTATTTAAAATCTATGTTTGGATTTACAAACCAACAACACACGACTATTAGTTTATTTGTTTGTAAGTTTCTCCACAGATGAACATGATGGGTCATGTGATATTTGTGTTACATCATCAGTTCAGTGTTTCCTCTCTTTATGTCCATGTTTGGTCTCCTCCTCCTGAAGGAAGATTCAAGATTCAAGATTCAAGATTTGTATTATCAAATGCACAACAATAACATTAAGCAATCGCTGGCAATGAAACATCTGGCTCTTCAGCTGCTGAATCATCCACATGTTCATCGGCTGATCTGATACTCACAGATGTTAACAGATGTTAACAGGAACCAGATGAGCAGTAAAACCGACTCAAACATCCACAACATGCTTGATGATGACAGCAACGGTTGCCTGGAGACAAAGTGATGAGCAACACAACAAACTGAAGAACGAGAGTCAAGAAGAAGAAGAGTCAGGTTATAAAAGACGAGTGTGAGACGGGTCCGGCAGGAGGACGTCCTCGTTATCACAGGTAAACAGGACACACTCACACACTCACACACACAGTTTACTTTTCATTTTCATCTGAGACATATCGTAGATATATGTGTTTCACATATGAAACATTATTAATGTTAATAATGAAAACATAAGAAACATGAATCAACTTTTAATCATAACTTTAAGGTCAAACCAGAGATTTTAGTTTATTTGTTTCTACAAGATTTTAGTGAATACTGTAAAGAAAATAATGAAAACTTTCTTTATTTCAGTTTTGATTGAAATTCGTTTTTTCCAGAAATCTTCAGTTTTATTATGTAAAGATTTTTTAACATTTGTACATTTCAGGATAAAATGTCAGAGTTTTAATATAATAAATGAATTGAAGTCGAAATCTGCTTGAATGGTCACTTGCTTCGGTTTGAGCCTTGAAGTTGAAACACGTGATGGAGACGTGTCCCTGATTCTTCTGCTCAGAGGACGTTGGTCTGTTCGATGAGGACGTTTGTTGTGTTTCCAGTTTGTCTCCTGAGCTTCACATGGTTGTGTCAGTTTCTCTTTTATTTCTGTAAAGATTTTATTTCATGTGACAGTTTGAAGAACTTATTATTCACGAGTATTTTGAGGAGTCACATCAGCACTAAACTGTAAAATCAGATTCCACATGTCTCATCTCAGGAGCTCACTTCATTGTATTTGATATTTGATCAGTTTGTCGTTTTCATCACCTCAATGTATTCATAGATTTTTGAAACATTAGAGTCGAACAAAGAGAAACTTCAGCTGCAGTGAAGTCATTGAAACATAATAAATGAAACGAGTGTAAGACTGATTTTCTTCTTCTGTGTTCCACATGTTCCAGGTTCTGAACACGTGTGGAAACGTTTCAGTCCATGTTGCTCAGTCAGAGAAAATAAATAAACACACATGACGTGAACATGTTCAACTGGAAACTTTATTTATTCAACATGTTTGTGCAGCTCAGACTCACTCTGATCTGTTTCTGTTGAACTGATTTGAAATGAGTTTTCTGTTTCTCTCTCTGCTCAGCGTCATGGAGAACCAGACGTTCAGTGCTGATATTTTATCCATGGAGGGGTTAAAGGTCAGCCCCGGGGCCTCTGTTCCTGCCTTCGTCCTGCTCCTCCTCATCTACGTCTTCATCATGGTGTCTAACCTGGGCCTGGTGCTGCTGATCTGCACCGAGCCGAGCCTCCACCAGCCCATGTACCTGCTCTTCTGCAACATGAGCATCAACGACGCGTTCGGAGCGACCGCGGTCATCCCTCGGCTGCTGAGCGACGTCTTCACTCCCACGCCGCAGCGCTACATCCGCTTCTATGAGTGCGTTCTTCAGGCCTTCGCCAGTCACTTCCATGCAGCCACCTCCCACGCGGTGCTGATGATCATGGCCTTCGACCGCTACGTGGCCATCTGCAACCCGCTGCGGTACGCCTCCATCATGACCTCCCGGATGGTGGTGAGGCTGTCGGCCGGGGCCTGGGTGGCGGCCTTCGTCTCCGTGGCGATCCTCCTGGGCCTCACCGTCCGCCTGACGCGCTGCAGGAGGCTGATCAGCAACCCGTTCTGCGATAACGCCTCCTTGTTTAAGCTCTCCTGCCAGAACCTCCTCATCAACCACATCTACGGCCTCGGCAGCGCCGTGGTCATCCTGGGCTCCTCCCTGGGCAGCGTCACGCTCACCTACCTGAGGATCGCCATCATGTGCTTCAGCAGCAGGAACAAGGGGCTGAGCAGCAAGGCGCTGCAGACCTGCGCCTCCCACCTGGCCGTGTACGTCATCATGCTGGTGGCGTCGTTCACCCCGATGATCATGCACCGGAACCCCCAGTGGGCGGACGGGGGCAAAGTGGCGTCCGTCCTGTTTCATGTCGTGCCCCCGGCGCTGAACCCCATCATCTACGGGTTGAACTGCAAAGAGCTCCGACAGAAGATCGGCAGCGTGTTTTACACGAGTAAAGTCAAATGATCCCAGATAAACTTTACAGAAATCACTCAAATACAGAGGAGCTGAATCAGAGTGAAGCTGAACTGAGATCAGTGCAAAAGAATCTGAAGTTATGAAAAACCAGAGTTTATCTCCAATATTCAGCAGGAAACTTTAAACATGAAGAGTTCTGAACAGTTTGGTGGATCTGTTCGGGCAGCAGCTCCTCAGGTTCTTCGGGTTTTCTCTACACAGTTAATCCCCATGTGCGGCTGCAGGGGGCGCTGTTCATCACCAACAGAAGGAAGGATCTACGGAGAAATTACATTCATTTGTAAAAAGTTATTTTTGGTGTTTTTAGCTTCCCACTGACGTCATGCTTACTGATCATGTGACTGGTCGGTGTAAACATAAAATTTTTGTTGCTTAATTTAAATAATGATCATAAACTGGATTTCTGCTCCAATATTCTTATTTTGTTATGACAACATTTTTTCATATTTTGCCTGTGATTTGTATTATTTTTTTAGTGTTAAACGTCACATTTAAATGATTAATTTCACAAGCCACGAGGAAAAAAGAGTTTTTCAACAACTGGACATGATTTCATTTGTTCGAATAAATTGATTTTTTCTGTTTAATGTACCTGGAGTTTGATCTTTTTAAATATTTGAGATAAAGATACCTGTCCACAGCTGACCAGCTTATTATTAGTATCTTCAGTCATATTATACACATATATTATTTATATATAGTCAACAGTCTATCTATAAAGTGACTGAAAAGGTAGAAGATGCTTGTTTATTCCTGTCCATCTAATAAATCCTGTAATTATGATTAATATTAGATATCAATTTTTATTGCTGTTCATAATAAATTATTTACTTCAGCTACAATACACCCATTGGACAGGACTGGATGTAAATCACACTGTCCACCCCCAACACAT
>NC_083649.1:487025-593436 GCF_963576545.1 Limanda limanda | reverse complement strand
CATCACAATGAGTATTAATACACATGAACACTACATCACACTGAATATTAATACATATGAACACTACATCACACTGAATATTAATACATATGAACCTACATCGCATTGAGTATTAATACATATGAAAACTACATGAAACTGAGTATTACTACATATGAACATACAACAAGCTGAGTATTAATACACATGAACACTACATCACACTGAATATTAATACATATAAACACTACATCACACTGAATATTAATACAATATGCACACTACATCACACTGAGTATTAACACATATGAACACTACATCACACTGAATAGTAATACATATGAACACTACATCACACTGAGTATTAATACATATGAACACTACATGAAACTGAGTATTACTACATATGAACACTACATCACACTGAGTATTAATACATATGAACACTACATCAAACTGAGTATTAATACATATGAACACTACATCAAACTGAGTATTAATACATAAGAACACTACATCAAACTGAGTATTAATACATAAGAACTCTACATCAAACTGAGTATTAATACATATTAACTCTACATCCAACTGAGTATTAATACATAAAAACACTACATCACACTGAGTATTAATACATATGAATACTTCATCAAACTAAGTATTAATACATATGAACACTACATCAAACTGAGTATAAATACATAAGAACACTACATCAAACTGAGTATTAATACATATGAACTCTACATCCAACTGAGTATTAATACATAAAAACACTACATCAAACTGAGTATTAATACATATGAACACTACATCAAACTGAGTATTAATACATAAGAACACTACATCAAACTGAGTATTAATACATATGAACTCTACATCCAACTGAGTATTAATACATAAAAACACTACATCACACTGAGTATTAATACATATGAACACTACATCACACTGAATATTAATACATATGAACACTACATCGCATTGAGTATTAATACATATGAACACTACATGAAACTGAGTATTACTACATATGAACACTACATCACACTGAGTATTAATACATATATACACTACATCAAACGGAGTATTAATACATATACACACTACATCACACTGAGTATAAATACATATGAACATTACATCAAGCTCACTAATAATACAAATGAACACTACATCACACTGAGTATTAATACATATGAATACTACATGAAACTGAGTATTACTACATATGAACACTACATCACACTGAGTATTAATACATATGAACACTACATCAAACTGAGTATTAATACATATGAACACTACATCAAACTGAGTATTAATACATAAGAACACTACATCAAACTGAGTATTAATACATATAAACTCTACATCCAACTGAGTATTAATACATAAAAACACTACATCACACTGAGTATTAATACATATGAACACTTCATCAAACTGAGTATTAATACATATGAACACTCCATCAAACTGAGTATAAATACATAAGAACACTACATCGCACTGAGTATTAATACATATGAACACTCCATCAAACTGAGAATTAATACATATGAACTCTACATCAAACTGAGTATTAATACATATGAACTCTACATCAAACTGAGTATTAATACATATGAAAACTACATCAAACTGAATATTAATACAAATGAACACTACATCACACTGATTATTAATACATATGAACACTACATCGCACTGAGTATTAATACATACAAACACTACATCACACTGAGTATTAATACATATGAACACTACATTGCACTGAGTATTAATACATATGAACACTACATCACACTGAGTATTAATACATATGAACATTACATCAAGCTGAGTAATAATACAAATGAACACTACATCAGACTGAGTATTAATACATAAGAACACTACATCAAACTGAGTATTAATACATATGAACACTACATCAAACTGAGTATTAATACATATGAACACTACATCAAACTGAGTATTAATACATATGAACATTGCATCAAGCTGAGTATTACTACTAGAGAACACTACATCAAACTGAGTATTAATACATATGAACACTACATCAAATTGAGTATTACTACTAAAGAACACTACATCAAACTGAGTATTAATACATGTGAACTCTACATCAAACTGAGTATTAATACATATGAACACTGCACTGAGTGTTACTGACTTGGACTCTTATCCCGCACCCACGTGTCAATTCTGTGTTACATTAACACACATAACATACCAGTATATTGCATATTGCTATCCCCATCTCTCTCCTGGTTTGCATTTTACTTTTTCTTTTTATTTAACTTTTTATATCTTGTAGATATCTGTTTTGCATTTTACTCTTTATTTAACTTTTATGTCTTGTATATATATTTGTTTTATATACAGCTATTTCTTTCTTATGGGAAGTACTTGTTGTGTTTTTATGCTTTATGTTAAATGTATGCACCTTTTCACCAAAGAACATTCTAGGTAGGTGTAAACCTACTTGGCAATAAATCCTTTCTGTTCTGATTCTGATTAATATATATGAACACTACATCAAACTGAGTATTAATACGTATGAACACTACATCGCACTGAGTATTAATACATATGAACACTACATCAAACTGAGTATTAATACATATGAACACTACATCACACTGAGTATTAATACATATGAACACTACATCGCACTGAGTATTAATACATATGAACACTACATCGCACTGAGTATTAATACATATGAACACTATATCGCACTGAGTATTAATACATATGAACACTACATCAAACTGAGTATTAATACATATGAACACTACATTACACTGAGTATTAATACATATGAACACTACATTACACTGAGTATTAATACATATGAACACTACATCAAACTGAGTATTAATACATATGAACACTACATCGCACTGAGTTGTTTCCCCATCATGAGCTTGTTGGTGCTGGATGAGACTCTGAACATGACATAATGTTTATTATGTGCTGGTAAACTTCTCCCCAGAGAACAGCCACGCTAATAAAACCAGTGAAGCTGGTGTGACTGTAGAGAGGAGGCTGATCTCTTCACTGAGCCGAACCTCCAGGTGACTGCTCCTGTTTTTGTGAATGCTTGACAACAGCTATCATTTAAATAACTAATTTTACTGAGGTGACCAGTGTGGATTTGTTGTTTTCTTTCGGTTCCTGTTGAATGATTTTTCCCTCGTCTCTCTCCTGCAGCTCCGATGGAGAACTCTTCTTACAACAGCCTGACTCTGCAGCTCGAGGGGTTAAAGGTCACTAAGACCAGCAAGTACCCCGTCTTTATCTGTCTGCTTATCATCTATGTGTTCATATTCGTTGCCAACGTGGGCATCTTGTTGTTGATATGGACGGACAGGAGCCTGCACCAGCCCATGTACCTGCTCTTCTGTAACCTGTCCATCAATGACATCATGGGGAACTCTCTGCTGGTTCCCCGGGTGCTGTCAGACATCCTGCGTCCTCCCTCCGAGCGCCTCATCAGCTACTACGAGTGTGTGCTGCAGGCGTTCACCTCTCACATGTTCGGCACCACCTCTCACACGATACTGATGATCATGGCCTTTGACAGATACGTGGCCATCTGTAATCCTCTGCGTTACGCCACCATCATGACCAACAAGATGGTGGCCATGCTGACCATGTCTGCCTGGGGTGTGGCCTTTGTTCTGGTGGGGATTCTGCTGGGTTTGACCATAAGACTGAACCGATGCAGGACAGTGATCACGAATCCTTACTGTGACAACGCCTCGCTGTTCAAACTCTCCTGTGAGAGTGTGTTTATTAATAACATCTACGGCCTCACGTTCACCGTGGTCCTGCTCTCTTCTTCTATCGGCAGCATAGTTCTCACCTACGCTAAGATCACAGCGGCGTGTGTGACCAGTAAAAACCAGTCTGTGAACAGTAAGGCCCTGAAGACCTGCAGCACCCACCTGATGTCGTATATGATCATGTTCTTATGTGGAATGCTTGTCATTATAATGCATCGCTTCCCTCAGTACTCTGACTACAGGAAGCTGTGCGCCATTCTGGTTCACGTCATCCCCGGCAGCTTGAACCCCGTCATCTACGGAGTCCAGTCCAAAGAGATACGAAGATTCTTGTCAAAATTGTTTGAGCACAGGAAAATTTGACAATAATAAGAGCAAACATTTCCATGTTTAATGTATTAGGTATTGACACACACACACAATTTTGTATATATATATGTATATAAATATACATATATATGTATTAATTGAGTTATGACTGTTCTACTGTACAACATAGCTTAGTGGTGACATAAGATGGTCTCTATATCTTCCGTAATATAATTATAATTACAAAGGTAATGAATGTCAACATCTCTCATCATTCCTAACAAACTTTGTTTTCCATGATCTAAAGCTGCAAATAGTTCATATTTTTAATTGGTGAAATGTAGTTATGAAAACGTGAAATTCCCCAGACAAAAGTGTGAATTGTAAACATATAATAAAAGCTAAATTGTGTTGAAAACATTTATTGTTGTCAAGTGATACATGAATATCAAGAACAGGACTTGTGACAAGATGAAACCTGCAGTGACAAGAGGATTTGTTCCAAAGATACAGACACAGTTCGAGATGCAGAAGGAATTAGGCAAATGCACTTTGTAAAATAAAGTTTGAACGATGCACGACCAGATTGTTCTGACATTATTCTGAACACTTTTTGATGTCACTTATCTATCGTATTATTTATTGGGGAATTGTTTTCTGATCAATTTAATTTGGTTTCTATATCCAAAAAACATACAATAACATACATATTTTTCACATTGACCTTTGCACATCAGCTCCAAAAGTTAATCCTCAAGAAAACACCCACGAAATATCCAGACTAAATCCAGTGAAAATCGATTCAACTATTGTGGTGTTATTTTGCACAAACAGGGGCTGTGTTTTCGACCATTGCTGGATAAATGTGGGTCACTGCATTTGGAACATTTACACAATTTCACTGGTTGAGCTCATTTTTCAAAATCAATCAATCAATCAAATTTTATTCATAGGGCTTTAACATGGTGAGACATCCTCTGTCCTTAACCCTCAACAAGAATCAGGACAAACTACTAAAAACCCTTTTAACAGGTAAAACTACATAGAAACCTCAGAGAGACACATGTGAGGATCCGTCTCCCAGGACGGACACAAGTGACACAGATGTCAAGTGTAGGAAAACATCATCAAAATAAAGGCAAAACAGCAACTTACCAACTTTTTATTTGACCTTGTGATACAAAACATCTCTGTCCTTATTTCTGTGAGAAGCTTGTCTAGAATTCTCATTATATATGCTTCCACTAGGAAACATTATCAGGACACACTCGGTAAATTTTCACTGTTATGCGGATGACACCCAGTTATATTTGTCAATAAAACCTGATCAAAGTAATCAATTAACTAAACTTCGAGCATGTCTCAAGGACATAAAAACCTGGATGACCCGCAATTTTCTCTTATTAAACTCAGATAAAACAGAGGTTATAATACTCGGCCCTAAACACCTTAGAGAAACATTATCTAATGATATAGCTGCGCTAGATGACATTGCCCTTGCTTCCAATGACACAGTCAGGAACTTGGGAGTGATCTTCGATCCTGATTTGTCCTTTAATAGTCACTTAAAAGTAATTTCTAGGACCGCGTTTTTCCACTTGCGTAATATCTCAAAAATCAGACATGTCCTTTCGCAAAAAGATGCAGAAAAACTAGTCCACGCCTTTGTTACATCGAGACTGGACTATTGTAATTCATTATTATCAGGCTCCAGCAGCAAGTCGTTAAAGACTCTGCAGCTGGTCCAAAATGCCGCAGCACGTGTCCTGACGAGAACTAAGAAAAGAGAGCACATTTCTCCAGTATTAGCATCGCTACACTGGCTTCCTGTTAAATCTAGAATAGAATTTAAAATTCTCCTCCTCACCTTCAAGGCCCTTAATGATATGGCACCTCTTTACCTTAAAGAGATGTTAGTTCCATATCAACCTACTAGAGCACTCCGATCCCAGAACTCAGGTTTACTTGTTGTCCCTAAAGTCTCTAAAAGTAGAGTAGGAGCCAGAGCTTTTAGCCATCAAGCCCCACTGCTGTGGAATAATCTCTCACTTTCAGTTAGGGAGGCAGACACGCTCTGTTCGTTTAAAAGTAGACTCAAAACCTTCCTTTTTTATAAAGCTTATAGTTAGAGCTAATTTGTGCGATGTTCCAAATTTGATTAAATGGCAAAAACCCCTGATGATGCTAAGACGCACAGGGAATTTATGACACAAGACACACGGAGCTTCTCTTTCCTGCTTCTCCTTCCTTTTCTCCATATTTATCACATCAAGATAATTCTTATCTGATCAGTACATGTTACTAACTTGACCCCTTTTCCCGGAGTTTCTGTGCCTTAGCGCCCGCGGATGCAGGGCCACAGCTGTGGCCGCACCATGGATTATGATTGTGGATCGCGTGTCGGAGGTCGCAATGGTGGATCCAGTTCGGTGGATTCTGTATCGTGCCTGCTGATCGTCGTTGTAATGGAGGATCCTTTGTCGCGTTGGCATCGGATGATGAGGGACCACGACCGAGGCGGCAGCTGATGATGGATTCTAACTGGCGGCGGTGGACAATGACTGTGGATTATAGTGGATCCCATCCTGATGCTGGATCGTGGTCTTGCTGCTGGCCAGAGACTGTGATTGCAGCGGGACTGCCTGACACATAGTATTGAAAAATGTTTAGCCTAATGGATGCTGCTAAAAATCCTGATGATGTTTTCTTACACCTGACATCTATTGCACTTCTGTCCGTCCTGAGAGAGGGATCCCTCACATGTGTCTCTCTGAGGTTTCTACATATTTTTACCTGTGAAAAGGGTTTTTAGTAGTTTTTCCTTACTCTTGTTGAGGGTTAAGGACAGAGGATGTCACACAATGTTAAAGCCCCATGAGACGAATTGTTATTTGTGAATGTGGGCTATACAAATAAAACTTGATTGATTGATTGATTGATAGAAGGCAAAGTAGAGATTGTAAAACTTTTTTTTTTGTTATCAACTTTTTATTTTACTGAGAAATGTAGCAAGGTACAGATCAATGTTACAGTAATCAATAACAACATATATATTCACATGTACTCATACCTGTCAATGTATATAGACACACAAAGGTAAACAATAAAGGAAAAATAATAACTAGGAATAAGTCAAATAATAAAATAGAAAAAATATAAATATATGAAAATATTAAATAAACAAACACAAATATACAATAGGTCATTATTACAAAAACAATAACATATGTATGTAATAAAATCACAGGGAAATAAAATAAAATAAAATAACATAAATTAATAAAATAAAATAAAACTACCCCAAACACAAACCACCCACATCCCGGATCCAGCTTGATTGTAAAACTTAACTGGGACAAAATAATCAGTTCACCAACCGTTCTTCAGAACATTTTCACACCAAGATTCTGAACAAGTCCTGAAGAAGTTCTTTATTAGTCCCACAAGGGGGAAACATTCACCAACAGAATCTACGCACACCGAAGAGAACTTGAGGTAAAGGAGTTAACATGAGTGAGGTATCTCACTGTGGGACATGCCCTCCGCGCCGTCCCTCAGAAGCAATTTTACACTCCGCCAGTCCTGACTGACAGGCAGACGTGACATCTGTCACTAAGGGAGGTACCTCCTACTCAATATAAGACCGGATGTCACGTCATCGCCTTTAGTCTAAAAAATAAGCACACCTCTTCCTCTCTCCAGGCAAGGAGGGTGATCTGGTGAGGTACCTCACTCATGTTTCAGAGAACGGGGTTGACTAAAAAAACGCATGCATGACGGATTCACTGACAGTGCATGAATGTCGCTTACGCGCTTTGCAGATGTCAGCGCCAGTAAGAGAGCTGTTTTAAACGAGAGCATCTTAAGCTCTACCTGCTGCAGTGGCTCGACAGGTTCGCCAGATAGCACTTCGAGCACCAGAGTTAAATCCCACGGTGGGGTTAGGCTCCTTGACACCAGCCGCGTCCGCTGTGCGCCCTTCATGAACTGGAAAACGAGAGGATGCTGTCCTACCGTTTTGCCTCCAAAGCCTATGTGACATGTTGAAATAGCAGCTAAGTACACTTTGACTGTGGAGAACGCCAGCCCCTTGTCCAAACGTTCCTGTAGGAATGTCAAAATGACAGATGGAGGGCTCTGAAAAGCCTCCACACCTGCTTTTGCGCACCAAGCCTCAAACGCACGCCATTTAAACCATTATCTGCAATGCATGTAGTAGGGGCCCTGGCGCTCTGAATGGTTTTGATGACACTCTGTGGAAGTCCAGCTGTGGTCAGATTCAGCCTCTCACGGGCCAAGCCCATAGCGCCATGCGCTCTGGATCCAGGTGAAAAATCTCTCCGTGCGCCTGTGACAGGAGATCACTCCGTAGAGGCAGAGGCCACGGCTGAGCGCACAACAGCTGGTAGATCTCCGCTAGCCAGTATTTTCCTAACCAGCGGGGAGCTATAAGAATTAAGGCATGACTCCTCTCCCGCACTCTCGCCAGAGTAGGTGTGATCAGCTCTGTTGTGCAATAATGGTTAGGAGCTGGTGTGCCTTTAGGCGTTCAATAAATCTGGTTATCAAAATAAAATATAAAACATTAATATTTAAAATATTAATATTAAATCATAACTTTAGTTTGTTTTAGTTCTCGCGGGGCACCACCCTTCACAGAAGGGAAAAGATAGCCAATTTATTGATTAAGATCAGTCTCATTTAGATCTAGTTCAATTAGAAATCTTAATATTTACTATTAAAGATTATATAATGAACAGTTAAGGTTTATATTGTTCTTGGCAGTGTAACGGTTGGCAAACTTCACTTATGCAACATTAATGAAAGGACAAGTTTAAAAGAAAACATTTATTCTGGACATAATAAAGTATCAAAAACACAAGTAACAAAATGTGCTAACTAACAAAGGTGTGTGTGTGTGAGTGTGTGTGTGTGTATGTAAATTAGGGTGCTTTCAGAATGGTTGCTGACCAAAAGTTCACACCTTCTTCAGCATGCTCTCAAAATGGTGGTTTGACTCCCTAAGATAGCAACCCCCTTCTTCTGCAGAAGTGGTTTTACAACATGCAGTGGGGTCTGAGCTAATGAGGTGAGGAGATATGCGGTGTCTGTGAAAATGCTAATTAGATAATGGCGTAGCTGCGTAGAGCGTAACTCACATTAACTTTCATTTAGCTTGTAACTACAATAACACCACATATATCAAACTTTAAAAAACACCACACAGAATCAAATAAACAGTCTTGCTTAGCGTAGTATAATTATTAAGCCCAGTATGTTACCAGTCATTGAACAGGGAGAAAGTTGCTGTGCAGTTCGCCGTTCGTCCTGGCTTTTAAGTCTCTAGTTCGTGTGGTTTCTGCTTCCGCGGTTCTGTTGAGCTGTGATGCTCTCGCTTGTTGAATTCCTTACCTGCAGGATATCGAATCGCTGCTAGGAGAATGGTAGAGCTTGAAGGGCGAGGAGATTTCCTTGAGAAGGTGAGCTGGAAAACTGCACCTTTGCGCTCCTCTTGTAGAGTTGGATGCGAAGAGAAGATGCCAGACAGGAGCAGTCAGGCCGGCAGCCTTCCCCTTTGGAGATGCAGGAGAGACGGCTGGTCGCCTGCTATCCTCAGTGGTGGTAGATGGAAAAAAAAGAGAGTTGGGGGAGCCTTGGTCTTTTATAGAGCCCAGTGAGCCCCAGGTCATGTGACCAGAGTGACCAATTGGAGTTGACCCCGGGTGGATCTTGGCACCTAGGTGTGAAGATGTCCATAACTGAAGGAGCCTGTGGCCCCCTGGGAGACTGAGTTCGCTCCAGCCCATGCGGCTTTCTGAAGACAAAGAACATGTGCTTTCAGGTTTTGACTACACATCCAGGCCGAAAGAGAGGCCTGCGGTTTGCGCAAAAACCATGTCCCAACAGCTCTAATGGGAGAAAAGCGTACAGTAGAACCTGTGGCCACTCGTGCGCTAGAGCATCGCCCCCCATGAGGGCGTTCTGGCTGGTCAGGGAGTAAAACATCGGGCACTGTGCGAGGACTGAGGAAGACAATCACCGACAGGAAGTGAAGACAGAAACAACACACAAGGAACAGAGACTACAAAATAAAACAGGAAACAGAAAAAACAAAGAGGCTGAAATCAACAAACTAAAATGACAGAACATGACAGTACCCCCCTCTCAAGCGCCGGATCCCAGACGGCCCAAAACATGAACTGCAACGGGAGGGAGGAGGGGGGAACGGGAGGAGGGACTCCGGGACTTGCCCAGGGGCTCGGGTGGACGGCTCCGTTGCCGCTCAGGGACAGAGTTCTGAGGCTCGGGAGGGCGGCAACGCGGCCGCTTAGGAACAGAGAACAAGGGCTACGGTGGACGGCATGGAGGCCGGTCAGGAGCCAAGCACGGGAGATCCTCAGGCGGGCGGCCCGGAGACCGGTCAGGGGCAGAGGGCAAGGGCTCTGACCTCAGCCCCGGAAGTGGGGCAGGTGGAACAGGGACCAGAATAGGCGCTTCGAGGACCGCCAATGCCGGAAGCAGAGCGACGCCAGCAGGGACCCTCCTGTGCGGAACAGGGACCTCTGATGCCCGAAGAGGAGAGACGTCAACCAGAGCCACCGGCACGGGACAGGGACCGGAGCAGGCGACGCAATGACCCCTGACGCCCGAAGAGGAGAGACGTCAGTCGGGAGCCTCCTGCGCGGGGCAGGGACTGCAGCAGGTGCCACGAGGACCTCTGACGCCTTTCCTTTTGGGAGAGGCTCGATAAATTTAACCACCGAGCTCTCACCTGGGTTATCATCACGGCCGTGGCTCTTCCAGATGCGTGGACAGCGCATCTGTGCAGACTCAGGCAGCGGTCTGTAACCAATCAGAGCAGCCGAGGGCTGGAAGCTGATTGGTCCTTATGTTCAAAAGGCAGCGGCAGATGAAAAGGAAAGATAGGTTTCAGTGCACATTATTTTTTTGATGCATGGAGAAAGTAAATGAGCTTTAGGAGCTGTAAGGGATTATAAATTGAATGGAGAACCAACACCCTGAGGACATGTTCACGTATTGAGAGACTTCAACAGAGCCAATAGGAAGCTGATTGTCCCACATGCAACATCTTCAACCAGTCTGTGGTCGGTCTGTGGTCGGTCTCAAACTGAGTATTAGTACTGTTGTGCAATAATGGTTAGGAGTGATACCATATGATGGTGTCACTTTAAGACGTTCAATAAATTTGGTTATCAAAATAAAATATAAAACATTAATATTTAAAATATTAATATTAAATCATAACTTTAGTTGATTTAAAGTTCTCGCGGGGCACCACCCTTCATAGAATGGAAAAGATTTATTGATTAAGATCAGTCTCATTTAGATCTAGTTCAATTAGAAATCTCAATATTTACGATTAAAGATTATATAATGAACAGTGAAGGTTTATAGAGTTCTTGACAGTGTAGAGGATGGCAAAATTCACTTATGCAACATTAATGAAAGAACATTTAAAAAAAACATTTATTATGAACATAATAAAGTATAAAAACACAAATTACTAAACCAAACGTAATAGCTAAAACAAAGGTGTGTGTGTGAGTGAATAAGGGGCTCTCAAAATGGTGGTTAACAAAGAGAGTCACACCTTCCTGTGAGCTCCTAAGATGGTAGCTCCCCCCCCTTCTTTTGGAGTGGGGACGTAGTTAAGTAGGTGTAGAGATATGCGTATCTATGAATATGCTAATCAGATAATGGAGTCTATGTAGAGCGTAACTCACATTAACTTTCATTTAGCTTGTAACTACAATAACACAACACGTATCAGACTTTTAAACACCACACAGATTCAAATAAACAGTCTTGCTTAGTCTAGTATCATTATTAAGCCCAGTATGTTACCAGTCCCCAGAAAGGGAGAAAGTTGCTGTGCAGTTTTGTCGTTCTTCCTTCCGGTTGTGTGAAGTTGTCTGGCTCGTGTGGTTTCTGCTTCCGCGGTTCTGTTGAGCTGTGCAGTTCAGTTGCTTATTGAATCTTTACCTGCAGGATCGAGTCGCTGCGAGGAGTTGGTAGAGGCTTGAGTTGCGAGGAGGTTTCCTTGAGAAGGTGAGCTGGAAGCTAGACCTCTGACCTCCGGTTGTTGGATGTGTTGTGCAATAGGAGTAGACTTGACGTTGGCTAATTATTAATAATCATGAAATATGATTATTAAAATAATAAAAGATTATTTATTAAAAATAATTAAAAATGATAAGGCCATAACTTATCGTAGAGGGGCACCACCCTGGTTTCCAGGGACCAACGAGTCAAACTATAATTATCAGTCTCATAATGATAAATGTCAAATTAATAATGTCAATATTTTAATATTAACGATTACTTAATTAACAGTGAAGGCTTCTAAGTTCGAGCACAGGCAATCATAATCCAGCTGTATTCACACACTTATGCACAAATAATCACAGACTACAGATACTTTAATTACAAAAGAATTTATTAAAAAGGGGAAATAAAGTTATAATGTTATTCAATGATTTATCATTTTAACAAGCTCCGATATTTCAAAGATAAACACAGCAGCAGCACTTATCACAATTCAGAAAATACATGTAAACCTGCGGTCTACCTATGTATGTCTGTCTCTGTGTGTGTGTGTGTCTGTGTCAAAGTGTCTCTCTGTGTGTGTGTGTCTATGTGTGTGTATGTGAAATAAAGTTAGTGTTATTTAATGATCCATCATCTTAACAAACTCCCATATTTCAAAGATCACAACAGCAGCAGCATTTATCACAATTTAGAAAACACATGTATTCACCTATTTGTATCTGTGTGTGTGTGCATCTGTCTGTGTCTATCAAAGTGTGTGTGTGTGTGTGTGTGTGTGTGTGTGTGTGTGTGTGTGTGTGTGAGAGAGAGAGAAAAAGAAGGGGGCGTGGCGATGACGCAGTCACGTAGTGACGTCACATCTGAGATGGAGGCCGACAATGTTAGGCTTAAAACTACAAAACAAAATGGCGGGTTCGTTATGAATTTAGAGCCAGAATTGAGGGCGGGTCTAGAGATGCATAATCTCCAATGGCCGCCGGACCACGTGTAAGACACAAGGAGGAGGCAGAACAAAGGGGTTCTTTGTTCTAGCTCAGTTTTGGCTTCAAAATGGCGGCCAGATGCGTTCAGGCCCTTTAAATATAGATTTAACTATGTTACATGAACTGTATTCTAAATACAGATCGGAACGGGTGTATAGGTCGGTTTAGAAGGAGAGAGAGAGAGAGAGAGAAAGCATGCAAGGAGAGTTCAAAGAAGCTCTTAAAACACGCCAGAGATAGATTAACAGTGATTTAAACACTCAGCCCCAAGCGGACGTTGTGGGCTGAGTTTCTGATCGGTAAACTCACTGCAGACTAACACAGACGTTAACAGCGTGGCTGGAGGCTTTCCTCGCGGCGCTCAACCACTAACACAAAACCCGGAAATGAACCGGAAGTAGCGGCTCGTAGTAGCCGGTTAAACAATGAGACTCAGCGGTCTCGCAACAAATACAACCAAATATTAAACAATATGCTACGTATCTGCCCAGATAATCAAGTCTCTTACTGTACAACCCTCGCGATGTGCCTGCGCGTCTGCGCGAATGTGTCGGGGGCCAGTGAATCACGTGGTCTCTCTCACGAGCAGAGCTCCGGGCTCGGCCGCTGGACCGGAAAAGGAAGCGAATTATTCGTGCTGCCTTAACGGAATGAAACTCTGTCTTCTTCTGTAACAGCGGAGAACGTGCTGTTTTACAGGAACGGAGTGGATTGCCTCTTACTCCTCAGCGGGATGAACGTCGCGCTTCTGCAGGGAACGGCTTTGTGGAAGCCGTTTGTGGATCGTGAAAAAGAAAAAGTCTGTGGAAGTGCCGTCCCGCGGGTGCTTCCTGTTTCGGTCTTTCAAGTTAAAACAGCAAAGAGTCCTATCAAAATAAAACTTCGACTGAGATAAAAGAAGAAAATGAAACGACTTAAAATAAAATGTTATTAAACAAACGTCTAATCGCCTCCTTAGTTACTGAGTCGTGTAGTTAGGCCCCTGGAGGGTCTGGAGACGACTTGAGCAGGGTGAAAAGAGACAGATTTCTGTGAGGTCCCTTGCCTTATACCACCTGAGGACTTCCTGCTTCCTCAGGAAGTGGTCATAGGGTTCAGTTGGCTCTCAGCCAATGAGAATGTCAGGGTCCCGACCTTAGTGGGCGGGGATTCGACCTTAGTGGGGGTTTCAGAGTCTCATTTAGGTTTTTGCAGAGCGGCCTGCAACATCTCCCCACCAGGGCCTGCTGGAGGGGGGGCACAGTGGGGGTTCAGGAGATGCTTCCCCCACCAAGGCGAGGCTCCAGGCTGTCTAGAGAAGGTGTGAATTAAGAGTGAAACTGGTTGAACTGGTTTCAGCTGGGCCTTGTAGGCCTCAAGTATTTATAACCCATTGTTCTAAGTCAGATCACTGGGCCTTCCCCAACAGATGGGAAGAGAAGATTTGCTGGAGCAGCCCGGCCCTCCCCTTGGCGCTGTACGAGAGAAGGGTGGCCGTCTGCCTCATCGGTGTGTCGGTGGAGAAGAGAGCTGGAGCAGCCTTCCGCCCCCAGAGGGATTGGAGAAAGAGAGGGAGAAGAGGGGCAGAAGTCCCCTTATATAGGCCCAATGACCTCACAGGTCAAGGGCCAGGGTGACCAATTGGAGTTGACTCTGGTGGCTTTTGACACCTCTTGGCATCCTAGGAGAACAATGAGACCTGTTGCCCCCTGAGAGACTGAGTTTTTTGGCTTTCCAAGAACAAAGAAAACATGAAAAATGTTTAGCCTCATGGATGCTGCTAAAAATCCTGATGATGTTTTCTTACACCTGACATCTATTGCACTTCTGTCCGTCCTGAGAGAGGGATCCCTCACATGTGGCTCTCTTTGAGGTTTCTACATATTTTTACCTGTGAAAAGGGTTTTTAGTAGTTTTTCCTTACTCTTGTTGAGGGTTAAGGACAGAGGATGTCACACAATGTTAAAGCCCCATGAGACGAATTGTTATTTGTGAATGTGGGCTATACAAATAAAACTTGATTGATTGATTGATTGATGTTGCACCCTGGAAGACTGAGTTCACTCCAGAACATGCAGCATGCTTGTTTCAAGTTTTGACCACACATGTCGGCCGAAAAGGAGGCCTGTGGTTTGCACAAAAACATTGCCCAACAATACATATGAACACTACATTGCACTGAGTATTAATACATATGAACACTACATCGCACTGAGTATTAATACATATGAACACTACATCAAACTGAGTATTAATACATATGAACACTACATCGCACTGAGTATTAATACATATGAACACTACATTACACTGAGTATTAATACATATGAACACTACATCGCACTGAGTATTAATACATATGAACACTACATCAAACTGAGTATTAATACATATGAACACTACATTACACTGAGTATTAATACATATGAACACTACATCAAACTGAGTATTAATACATATGAACACTACATCAAACTGAGTATTAATACATATGAACACTACATCAAACTGAGTATTAATACATATGAACACTACATCGCACTGAGTTGTTTCCCCATCATGAGCTTGTTGGTGCTGGATGAGACTCTGAACATGACATAATGTTTATTATGTGCTGGTAAACTTCTCCCCAGAGAACAGTCACGCTAATAAAACCAGTGAAGCTGGTGTGACTGTAGAGAGGAGGCTGACCTCTTCACTGAGCCGAACCTCCAGGTGACTGCTCCTGTTTTTGTGAATGCTTGACAACAGCTATCATTTAACTAACTAATTTTACTGAGGTGACCAGTGTGGATTTGTTGTTTTCTTTCGGTTCCTGTTGAATGATTTTTCCCTCGTCTCTCTCCTGCAGCTCCGATGGAGAACTCTTCTTACAACAGCCTGACTCTGCAGCTCGAGGGGTTAAAGGTCACTAAGACCAGCAAGTACCCCGTCTTTATCTGTCTGCTTATCATCTATGTGTTCATATTCGTTGCCAACGTGGGCATCTTGTTGTTGATATGGACGGACAGGAGCCTGCACCAGCCCATGTACCTGCTCTTCTGTAACCTGTCCATCAATGACATCATGGGGAACTCTCTGCTGGTTCCCCGGGTGCTGTCAGACATCCTGCGTCCTCCCTCCGAGCGCCTCATCAGCTACTACGAGTGTCTGATGCAGGCGTTCACCACGCACATGTTCGGCACCAACGCCCACACCGTGCTCATGATCATGGCCTTTGACAGATACGTGGCCATCTGTAATCCTCTGCGTTACGCCGCCATCATGACCAACAAGATGGTGGTCAAGCTGACTGTGTCTGCCTGGGGCGTGGCCTTTGTTCTGGTGGCCGTCCTGCTCAGTCTGACTGTCCGACTGAACCGATGCAGGACAGTGATCACGAATCCTTACTGTGACAACCCCTCGCTGTTCAAACTCTCCTGTGAGAGTTCTTTTATTAATAACATCTACGGCCTCACGTTCACCGTGGTCCTGCTCTCTTCTTCTATCGGCAGCATAGTTCTCACCTACGCTAAGATCACAGTCGTGTGTGTGACCAGTAAGAGCAAGTCTCTGAACAGTAAGGCCCTGAAGACCTGCAGCACACACCTGTGTCTGTACCTAATCATGCTGGTCAGCGGTATGATCCTCATCACCCTCCATCGTTTCCCCGACGTATCTGAGTACAGGAAGATTGCAGCGCTCCTCTTTAACGTGGTGCCCGGCAGCCTGAACCCCGTCATCTACGGCCTGCAGTCCCAGGAAATACACAAGTGTTTTTCAACCTTATTCCAACGTAAAATAGTCAAGCCGTCTTTTTAATGTGCAATGAAACATTTCATATTTTCATTTTCATGTGAAAGATGATGATGATGATGACTTTTGAACCTGTAAAGATGAATCTCTGTTAATTTGAGCTTAATGTAAGACTTGTTTTACTTATTATTGTGTGTTGGTTTGATCAAATTAATAAAAATGTATAAAAATAACCTGAAACAATGTTGTTTTTGAGAAATGTTATCTGCTTTAATAATAATAAATAATCGTATAATAATCTTTATGGTGTCATGTTGTTGTATTTGTACTTTTACTTGAGTTAAGTATGTGGGTATTTTCCACTACTGCAGTTGTGGTGGCTGCAGAAAGCTTGTATTCAAAATATCATATAATATAATAAAATATATCAAATTAAAATATAACATAATACAATATACAATATAATGAAATATAATGTAATGTATTGTTATCTATAATTAAGTATAATATAATATATCTCAATATAATAAAATATAATATCATGTAATATAATATTATGTTATATAAAAACATTAAATATAATATAATATGATATAAATAAATCCGATAAAACATAATAAAATAAAATAAAAATATCAAACGATTACATTCGTAATCAGATGTATCACATTGTGTCTGTGATTCATCTGATTCATCTCATTTCAAAATGCCTAAAAAAATCCCCATTTTCTCTGAATACTGTTGTGGGAACAGAAAGATAAAGGACAGAAGGCAGATGTATAGATTTAACATTAGTTTATTATTGATGATAAGTCCAAATGATAGAGTTATTAAGATTGAAAAATATAATAAATATATGATGGTTGAAAAAAACCTTTTGCTTTTCTTTTTTAATCAAAGAAACCTTTAAACAATTAAATGTGAATGTGAAATCTGTACATGGAGCGGCTCATTCTGCGCAGGCACTAATGCGTCGAATAAATTAATCAAAATGTTGGTTCACAGAGGGAAACTTATCCCAACATGTGATGTGAAAGATAATGATCCCATAGATATTCTCCTTAAAGTACAAGCACGATGGATCAGTATTATTTAACTGAGATCAAAGGGTCACAGATCAAAGCTCAGCTGGAATAACTCAGGAGGATCAGGTTTTTGAAGCTTTTCATAAATTACTGTAAGTAAATACGCTCTGAGAGCAGTCGTAGTTGTATACACCCGGTTAATAACAACGTGTTCATGACTGTGAAGAGGAAACTACACAACTGAAGAAAACCCACAGGTAGCTGGCTGTTCACTGAACGCTGGTTAACATAATTAGTTAAATGACCATTTAATTGTGCGTTTGCTATCGTATCTAATTATTATTTCCGTGGTCTTAACGTTAGCTGAGGGCGCTTATGTTAGCACGCTAGCCTGTTGGCTCCACGGGGGGGGGGGGGGGGTTTGACTTGTCGCTGGAAGCCCTTCATGATGAGTGATGTCAGTGTGACAGGCTGGTGGGAGGCAACTGGTTTCAGACTGGAACAAAGATGGTAGCCTTGAAGGGTGCAGGAGCACAGACCGACCACCGACCACAGACCGGTTGAAGATGTTGCATGTGGGACAGTCAGCTTCCTCTTGGCCCTGTTGAAGTCTCTCAATACGTAAACATGTCCTCAGGGTGTTGGTTCTCCATTCCATTAATAATCCCTTACAGCTCCTCAAGCTCTTCTACTTTCTCGCATCAAATTATGTTTTTCATGCATCAAAAACATAATGTGCACTGAAACCTATCTTTCCTCTTCATCTGCCGCTGCCTTTTGAACATGAGGACCAATCAGCTTCCATCCCTCGGCTGCTCTGATTGGTCCTCTGGTCCAGGAGGAGGTTCTCTCCGAGCCTCCTCCTCAGTAACTGCTTGTCTTACAGTTGTCAGTGTGAGTAAGAGTTCTCTTCTGTGTGCGTAGATTCTGTTGGTGAATGTTTCCCCCTTGTGGGACTAATAAAGAACTTCTTCAGGACTTGTTCAGAATCTTGGTGTGTAAATGTTCTTAAGAAAGGTTAGTAAACTGGTTATTTTGTCCCAGTTAAGTTTTACGATCTCTACTTTGCCTTCTAGACAAGCTTCTCACAGAAATAAGGACAGAGATGTTTTGTATCCGCGAATGTGTCGGGGGCCAGTGAATCACGTGGTCTCTCTCACGAGCAGAGCTCCGGGCTCGGCCGCTGGACCGGAAAAGGAAGCGAATTATTCGTGCTGCCTTAACGGAATGAAACTCTGTCTTCTTCTGTAACAGCGGAGAACGTGCTGTTTTACAGGAACGGAGTGGATTGCCTCTTACTCCTCAGCGGGATGAACGTCGCGCTTCTGCAGGGAACGGCTTTGTGGAAGCCGTTTGTGGATCGTGAAAAAGAAAAAGTCTGTGGAAGTGCCGTCCCACGAGTGCTTCCTGTTTCGGTCTTTCAAGTTAAAACAGCAAAGAGTCCTATCAAAATAAAACTTCGACTGAGATAAAAGAAGAAAATGAAACGACTTAAAATAAAATGTTATTAAACAAACGTCTAATCGCCTCCTTAGTTACTGAGTCGTGTAGTTAGGCCCCTGGAGGGTCTGGAGACGACTTGAGCAGGGTGAAAAGAGACAGATTTCTGTGAGGTCCCTTGCCTTATACCACCTGAGGACTTCCTGCTTCCTCAGGAAGTGGTCATAGGGTTCAGTTGGCTCTCAGCCAATGAGAATGTCAGGGTCCCGACCTTAGTGGGCGGGGATTCGACCTTAGTGGGGGTTTCAGAGTCTCATTTAGGTTTTTGCAGAGCGGCCTGCAACATCTCCCCACCAGGGCCTGCTGGAGGGGGGGCACAGTGGGGGTTCAGGAGATGCTTCCCCCACCAAGGCGAGGCTCCAGGCTGTCTAGAGAAGGTGTGAATTAAGAGTGAAACTGGTTGAACTGGTTTCAGCTGGGCCTTGTAGGCCTCAAGTATTTATAACCCATTGTTCTAAGTCAGATCACTGGGCCTTCCCCAACAGATGGGAAGAGAAGATTTGCTGGAGCAGCCCGGCCCTCCCCTTGGCGCTGTACGAGAGAAGGGTGGCCGTCTGCCTCATCGGTGTGTCGGTGGAGAAGAGAGCTGGAGCAGCCTTCCGCCCCCAGAGGGATTGGAGAAAGAGAGGGAGAAGAGGGGCAGAAGTCCCCTTATATAGGCCCAATGACCTCACAGGTCAAGGGCCAGGGTGACCAATTGGAGTTGACTCTGGTGGCTTTTGACACCTCTTGGCATCCTCGGAGAACAATGAGACCTGTTGCCCCCTGAGAGACTGAGTTTTTTGGCTTTCCAAGAACAAAGAAAACATGAAAAATGTTTAGCCTCATGGATGCTGCTAAAAATCCTGATGATGTTTTCTTACACCTGACATCTATTGCACTTCTGTCCGTCCTGAGAGAGGGATCCCTCACATGTGGCTCTCTCTGAGGTTTCTACATATTTTTACCTGTGAAAAGGGTTTTTAGTAGTTTTTCCTTACTCTTGTTGAGGGTTAAGGACAGAGGATGTCACACAATGTTAAAGCCCCATGAGACGAATTGTTATTTGTGAATGTGGGCTATACAAATAAAACTTGATTGATTGATTGATTGATGTTGCACCCTGGAAGACTGAGTTCACTCCAGAACATGCAGCATGCTTGTTTCAAGTTTTGACCACACATGTCGGCCGAAAAGGAGGCCTGTGGTTTGCACAAAAACATTGCCCAACAATACATATGAACACTACATTGCACTGAGTATTAATACATATGAACACTACATTACACTGAGTATTAATACATATGAACACTACATTGCACTGAGTATTAATACATATGAACACTACATCAAACTGAGTATTAATACATATGAACACTACATCAAACTGAGTATTAATACATATGAACACTACATCGCACTGAGTATTAATACATATGAACACTACATTACACTGAGTATTAATACATATGAACACTACATTGCACTGAGTATTAATACATATGAACACTACATCAAACTGAGTATTAATACATATGAACACTACATTACACTGAGTATTAATACATATGAACACTACATCAAACTGAGTATTAATACATATGAACACTACATCAAACTGAGTATTAATACATATGAACACTACATCAAACTGAGTATTAATACATATGAACACTACATCAAACTGAGTATTAATACATATGAACACTACATCGCACTGAGTTGTTTCCCCATCATGAGCTTGTTGGTGCTGGATGAGACTCTGAACATGACATAATGTTTATTATGTGCTGGTAAACTTCTCCCCAGAGAACAGTCACGCTAATAAAACCAGTGAAGCTGGTGTGACTGTAGAGAGGAGGCTGATCTCTTCACTGAGCCGAACCTCCAGGTGACTGCTCCTGTTTTTGTGAATGCTTGACAACAGCTATCATTTAACTAACTAATTTTACTGAGGTGACCAGTGTGGATTTGTTGTTTTCTTTCGGTTCCTGTTGAATGATTTTTCCCTCGTCTCTCTCCTGCAGCTCCGATGGAGAACTCTTCTTACAACAGCCTGACTCTGCAGCTCGAGGGGTTAAAGGTCACTAAGACCAGCAAGTACCCCGTCTTTATCTGTCTGCTTATCATCTATGTGTTCATATTCGTTGCCAACGTGGGCATCTTGTTGTTGATATGGACGGACAGGAGCCTGCACCAGCCCATGTACCTGCTCTTCTGTAACCTGTCCATCAATGACATCATGGGGAACTCTCTGCTGGTTCCCCGGGTGCTGTCAGACATCCTGCGTCCTCCCTCCGAGCGCCTCATCAGCTACTACGAGTGTCTGATGCAGGCGTTCACCACGCACATGTTCGGCACCAACGCCCACACCGTGCTCATGATCATGGCCTTTGACAGATACGTGGCCATCTGTAATCCTCTGCGTTACGCCGCCATCATGACCAACAAGATGGTGGTCAAGCTGACTGTGTCTGCCTGGGGCGTGGCCTTTGTTCTGGTGGCCGTCCTGCTCAGTCTGACTGTCCGACTGAACCGATGCAGGACAGTGATCACGAATCCTTACTGTGACAACGCCTCGCTGTTCAAACTCTCCTGTGAGAGTTCTTTTATTAATAACATCTACGGCCTCACGTTCACCGTGGTCCTGCTCTCTTCTTCTATCGGCAGCATAGTTCTCACCTACGCTAAGATCACAGCGGCGTGTGTGACCAGTAAGAGCAAGTCTCTGAACAGTAAGGCCCTGAAGACCTGCAGCACACACCTGTGTCTGTACCTAATCATGCTGGTCAGCGGTATGATCCTCATCACCCTCCATCGTTTCCCCGACTTATCTGAGTACAGGAAGATTGCAGCGCTCCTCTTTAACGTGGTGCCCGGCAGCCTGAACCCCGTCATCTACGGCCTGCAGTCCCAGGAAATACACAAGTGTTTTTCAACCTTATTCCAACGTAAAATAGTCAAGCCGTCTTTTTAATGTGCAATGAAACATTTCATATTTTCATTTTCATGTGAAAGATGATGATGATGATGACTTTTGAACCTGTAAAGATGAATCTCTGTTAATTTGAGCTTAATGTAAGACTTGTTTTACTTATTATTGTGTGTTGGTTTGATCAAATTAATAAAAATGTATAAAAATAACCTGAAACAATGTTGTTTTTGAGAAATGTTATCTGCTTTAATAATAATAAATAATCGTATAATAATCTTTATGGTGTCATGTTGTTGTATTTGTACTTTTACTTGAGTTAAGTATGTGGGTATTTTCCACTACTGCAGTTGTGGTGGCTGCAGAAAGCTTGTATTCAAAATATCATATAATATAATAAAATATATCAAATTAAAATATAACATAATACAATATACAATATAATGAAATATAATGTAATGTATTGTTATCTATAATTAAGTATAATATAATATATCTCAATATAATAAAATATAATATCATGTAATATAATATTATGTTATATAAAAACATTAAATATAATATGATATAAATAAATCCGATAAAACATAATAAAATAAAATAAAATAAAAATATCAAACGATTACATTCGTAATCAGATGTATCACATTGTGTCTGTGATTCATCTGATTAATCTCATTTCAAAATGCCTAAAAAAATCCCCATTTTCTCTGAATACTGTTGTGGGAACAGAAAGATAAAGGACAGAAGGCAGATGTATAGATTTAACATTAGTTTATTATTGATGATAAGTCCAAATGATAGAGTTATTAAGATTGAAAAATATAATAAATATATGATGGTTGAAAAAAACCTTTTGCTTTTCTTTTTTAATCAAAGAAACCTTTAAACAATTAAATGTGAATGTGAAATCTGTACATGGAGCGGCTCATTCTGCGCAGGCACTAATGCGTCGAATAAATTAATCAAAATGTTGGTTCACAGAGGGAAACTTATCCCAACATGTGATGTGAAAGATAATGATCCCATAGATATTCTCCTTAAAGTACAAGCACGATGGATCAGTATTATTTAACTGAGATCAAAGGGTCACAGATCAAAGCTCAGCTGGAATAACTCAGGAGGATCAGGTTTTTGAAGCTTTTCATAAATTACTGTAAGTAAATACGCTCTGAGAGCAGTCGTAGTTGTATACACCCGGTTAATAACAACGTGTTCATGACTGTGAAGAGGAAACTACACAACTGAAGAAAACCCACAGGTAGCTGGCTGTTCACTGAACGCTGGTTAACATAATTAGTTAAATGACCATTTAATTGTGCGTTTGCTATCGTATCTAATTATTATTTCCGTGGTCTTAACGTTAGCTGAGGGCGCTTATGTTAGCACGCTAGCCTGTTGGCTCCACGGGGGGGGGGGGGGGGGTTTGACTTGTCGCTGGAAGCCCTTCATGATGAGTGATGTCAGTGTGACAGGCTGGTGGGAGGCAACTGGTTTCAGACTGGAACAAAGATGGTAGCCTTGAAGGGTGCAGGAGCACAGACCGACCACCGACCACAGACCGGTTGAAGATGTTGCATGTGGGACAGTCAGCTTCCTCTTGGCCCTGTTGAAGTCTCTCAATACGTAAACATGTCCTCAGGGTGTTGGTTCTCCATTCCATTAATAATCCCTTACAGCTCCTCAAGCTCTTCTACTTTCTCGCATCAAATTATGTTTTTCATGCATCAAAAACATAATGTGCACTGAAACCTATCTTTCCTCTTCATCTGCCGCTGCCTTTTGAACATGAGGACCAATCAGCTTCCATCCCTCGGCTGCTCTGATTGGTCCTCTGGTCCAGGAGGAGGTTCTCTCCGAGCCTCCTCCTCAGTAACTGCTTGTCTTACAGTTGTCAGTGTGAGTAAGAGTTCTCTTCTGTGTGCGTAGATTCTGTTGGTGAATGTTTCCCCCTTGTGGGACTAATAAAGAACTTCTTCAGGACTTGTTCAGAATCTTGGTGTGTAAATGTTCTTAAGAAAGGTTAGTAAACTGGTTATTTTGTCCCACTTAAGTTTTACGATCTCTACTTTGCCTTCTAGACAAGCTTCTCACAGAAATAAGGACAGAGATGTTTTGTATCACAAGGTCAAATAAAAAGTTTGTAAGTTGCTGTTTTGAAAACGATCTAAACCAGTGAAATTGTGTAAATGTTCCAAATGCAGTGACCCACATTTATCCAGCAATGGTCAAAAACACAGCCCCTGTTTGTGCAAAATAACACCACAATAGTTGAATCGATATCAATGGATTTAGTCTGGATATTTCGTGGGTGTTTTCTTGAGGATTAACTTTTGGAGCTGATGTGCCAAGGTCAATGTGAAAAATATGTATGTTATTGTATGTTTTTTGGGAATAATAGGGATATAGAAACCAAATTAAATTGATCAGAAAACAATTCCCCATTAAATAATGCGAAAGATAAGTGACATCAAGAAGTGTTTAGAATAATGTGAGGACAATCTGGTCATGCATCGTTCAAACTTTTATTTGCCTAATTCTTTATATATATATATACATATATATATATATGTATTTATATATATATATATATATATATATATAATTGTGTGTGTGTCAATACCTAATACATTAAACATGGCAATGTTTGCTCTATTTATTGTCAAATTTTCTTGTGCTCATACAATTTTGACAAGAATCTTCGTATCTCTTTGGACTGGACTCCGTAGATGACGGGGTTGAGGCTGCATGGGACGATGTGAAACAAAATGCCGGAGTGTTTCGTGTAGTCAGAGTACTGAGGGAAGCGATGCAGAGTAATTAAAGACATTCCACTAAAGATCATGATCATATACACCGTCAGGTGGGTGCTGCAGGTCTTCAGGGCCTTACTGTTCAGAGACTTGCTCTTACTGGTCACACACACGACTGTGATCTTAGCGTAGGTGAGAACTATGCTGCCGATAGAAGAAGAGAGCAGGACCACGGTGAACGTGAGGCCGTAGATGTTATTAATAAAAGAACTCTCACAGGAGAGTTTGAACAGTGAGGCGTTGTCACAGAACGGATTTGTGATCACTGTCCTGCATCGGTTCAGTCTTAAGGTCAAACCCAACAGAATCCCCACCAGAACAAAGGCCACGCCCCAGGCAGACACGGTCAGCTTGACCACCATCTTGTTGGTCATGATGGTGGCGTAACGCAGAGGATTACAGATGGCCACGTATCTGTCAAAGGCCATGATCATCAGTATCGTGTGAGAGGTGGTGCCGAACATGTGAGAGGTGAACGCCTGCAGCACACACTCGTAGTAGCTGATGAGGCGCTCGGAGGGAGGACGCAGGATGTCTGACAGCAACCGGGGCAACATGATGGAGTTTCCAAGTACATCATTAAGTGGAAGGTTGCAAAACAGGAGGAACATTGGCTGGTGAAGGTTTTTGTCAGTGAGAACCAGCACCAGGATGCCTATGTTAGCTACCAGTATAAACAGATAGGAGCAAAAGAAAAAGAGAAAGACTGGATAGATCGATTCATTTGAGACATTCAACCCTTCCAACCGCAGTATCAGGCTGTTGTAGGTGGAGTTCTCCATCAACCTGAAACAATAAAGCAATGTTCTCATCGTCATTTCAGACAAAAGTCAAATCCTATCACATTATTTTTTTATGACATTGAAAAGCAAGTTTCAGCTTCAGAACAAATCACAATGGACAATGAAAGCTGAGATGATATTATTTCAGTGTCGTTTTTCCTCTCTGAAGAATAATAGTAAATACATAATAATAATAATAGGGTAAAGAATACAAAGATTGAAAGTACTAGATACATACTTCAGAGTCTGATGTCAGTTTGCCCTCTTTGGTGTCGGTCCCTGCTGATCACAGACACCTGCACTTTAACAACAGTCTTATATTGATGGGATCCCTACTTTAGGGAATTCAACTGTTAACACCTTTGATAACATTTGATGCAACATAAACAATCTTCATGATGATATACACGACTTAATACGCCTCTTAATACCTGAAGGCTTTTCTCATGCTACTCTACCATAAATGCTGCAGTTACTCTTAATATTAGATGAACTTCAAAGTCCACAGAAGATAAGTATAAATTGTATAATAATAAAAATAATAATGGGGTTAAAGTTGTCAGAATTCTGTCAGAGTGAAATTATATTGAAATGCAACTGTTTTACACAAAATTCTTAAAGCAACACCGGTCTTTTTGTCTTCAAATTAAATTAATGTTTACTTTTACTTCTTCATCATTTATTAATACCCTTATTTTATGCATATTGTAACTTCTTGTAGATTTGGTCTTTTAGGTATATACACTGAACTCTGAAGTTTTCCGGTGGGGGAGGGGGCTTCATGTGAGACATTCTCCACAGTCTTTCCTGCCAGCTCCCTAGTCAAACTCCCTGTGAGAATACTGCAAGGTTCTGACTGGACAATTCAGGAGATTTAAGACAAAAAGAATTCAAGTGTCTCAGTAGAGAATGTGCAGAACAGGAGATACAGGCTGGTGAAGATTCTTATCAATGACAATTAGAATGGAAATCCCAATATTCATCACCATCATAACAATATAGGAAATTAAGAACGAGAAGAAAACAGTGTACGAAGAATCCTTTGTGACCTGTGAAGCTGTTAAAGACTCAATTTTCCATCAACCTGAAATAATAAAAATAACAGGTTATGCTGGCTATATAACAATGATAAGTTCCATAAGGTTAATTTAATAAAGTTTAACATCTTTACATATTGGTGATAAACTACTTCCTTCTTTGTGACGTAGGTTGATCAGTCTTTAGTCATTTCTACAAGCAGAAAATCTGCTACTCGTTTATGGATACATTTTTACAAGAGTTATTTAGTTTTATATAATATGTGCATTACCTGAGTTGGCCTCTCTTCACAGCTGATACATCATCAATGATTTGAGCTGGATCTGTTGAAACTAATATGAGTGCATTAAATGTGTTGTCACCCTGTCCATGTGTTGGTTGGTGAGTGTGTTTGCTTGTGGGAGGGCGAGTGTGGGTCAAGAAAGTTGAACATGGTGCGGATCTGGATCAGGAGATGGATCCAGGACTTTGACGATGCAAAGTGGTTTTTGTAACATCTCACTGATTTCCTAGGGAATGTTTCACGGATCTTGAATAAAAGAGAACAGACATATAAGGGGACGGATCATCTCCAAGTGTAGAGCTGAGGGTATAGGCGTAGTTAGAACTTCAGTATAAGCGTAGAGAGAGCTGTGCTACAGCCATGGTTAGTCCTGCGGTATAGGCATAGGTAGAGCTGCTGTTAAGGCGTAGGTAGGGCTGCAGTTTATGCGTAAGTAGGGCTAAGGTTAAGGCGTAGGTAGGGCTTCAGTTAAGGCGTAGGTAGGGCTACGGTTCAGGTGTAGTTAGGGCTACGGTTAAGGCGTAGGTAGGGCTGCAGTATAGGCATAGGTAGGGCTGCGGTATAGGCGTAGTTAGGGCTACGGTTAAGGCGTAGGTAGGGCTGCAGTTTAGGCGTATGTAGGGCTACGGTTAAGGCGTAGGTAGAGCTGCAGTATAGGCATAGGTAGGGCTGCGGTTTAGGCGTAGGTAGGGCTACGGTTAAGGCGTAGGTAGGGCTACGGTTAAGGCGTAGGTAGGGCTGCAGTTTAGGCGTATGTAGGGCTACGGTTAAGGCGTAGGTAGAGCTGCAGTATAGGCATTGGTAGGGCTGCGGTTTAGGCGTAGTTAGGGCTACGGTTAAGGCGTAGGTAGGGCTACGGTTAAGGCGTAGGTAGAGCTGCAGTATAGGCATTGGTAGGGCTGCGGTTTAGGCGTAGTTAGGGCTACGGTTAAGGCGTAGGTAGGGCTACGGTTAAGGCGTAGGTAGAGCTGCAGTATAGGCATAGGTAGGGCTGCGGTTTAGGCGTAGGTAGGGCTACGGTTAAGGCGTAGGTAGGGCTGCAGTTTAGGCGTATGTAGGGCTACGGTTAAGGCGTAGGTAAGGCTGCGGTTTAGGCGTAAGTAGGGCTGCTATATAGGCGTAGGTAGGGCTGCGGTTAAGGCGTAGGTAGGGCTGCAGTTTAGGCGTAGGTAAGGCTGCGGTTAAGGCCTAGGTAGGGCTGCAGTATAGGCATTGGTAGGGCTACGGTTAAGGCATAGGTAGGGCTGCGGTTTAGGCGTAGGTAAAGGCTGCAGTATAGGCGTAGGTAGGACTAAGGTTAAGGCTTAGGTAGGGCTGCAGTATATTCATTGGTAGGGCTACGGTTAAGGCGTAGGTAGGGCTGCAGTTTAGGCATAGTTAGGACTACGGTTGAGGCGTAGGTAGAGCTGCAGTATAGGTGTAGGTAGGACTAAGGTTAAGGCGTAGGTAGGACTACGGTTAAGGCGTAGGTAGGGCTGCAGTTTAGGCGAAGTAGGGCTACGGTTAAGGCGTAGGTAGGGCTGCAGTTTAGGCGTAAGTAGGGCTACGGTTAAGGCGTAGGTAGGGCTGGAGAAGTCCAATGTGTCGCGCTAACATGATATAATATCTTATCGTGTGCCAAAGAGAAAAGGTCACGGGACAGCACTCTCTTAAGATTAGCTCCACACGAGAGCTTGCTATTAGATTATTATTGATACTTCCGGTTTTATACACACACCTCTCTGGAATACTGCTGCTTTGTCTCTACTCTAAACCATCAAGGCAATAACAACAATAAATCCACTACACAGCATGATCATATACGACATCAGGTGTGTGCTGCAGGTCTTCAGGGCCTTACTGTTCAGAGACTTGCTCTTACTGGTCACACACACGACTGTGATCTTAGCGTAGGTGAGAACTATGCTGCCGATAGAAGAAGAGAGCAGGACCACGGTGAACGTGAGGCCGTAGATGTTATTAATAAACACACTCTCACAGGAGAGTTTGAACAGCGAGGCGTTGTCACAGCAAGGATTCATGATCACTGTCCTGCATCGGTTCAGTCTTATGGTCAAACCCAGCAGAATCCCCACCAGAACAAAGGCCACGCCCCAGGCAGACACAGTAAGCTTGACCACCATCTTGTTGGTCATGATGGCGGCGTAACGCAGAGGATTACAGATGGCCACGTATCTGTCAAAGGCCATGATCATGAGCACGGTGTGAGAGGTGGTGCCGAACAATTGTGTGGTGAACCCCTGCAGCACACACTCGTAGTAGCTGATGAGGCGCTCGGAGGGAGGACGCAGGATGTCTGACAGCAACCGGGGCATAATATTAGTGCTTCCGATGATGTCACTGACTGACAGGCTACACAACAGGAGATACATGGGCTGGTGAAGGTTCTTATCTATGACAATTAGAATGGAAATCCCAATGTTCATAACCATTATAACAATATAGGAAGTTAAGTACAAGAAAAAGACAGGGTACATGGTTTCCTTTGTGATTTTTAACCCCTCCATCTGGAGAGTGAAGCTGTTGTAGGTGTAGTTTTCCATCAACCTGGAAAGAAAATTAATATTATTATAACAGTTGAGTTAGTCTTAATACTATTGATACTTGAAATGTGTTCAATGACAATTTGTACTTGATAACGTCCAAAAGTTAATGTAGCATCAATAGAAATACAAATTACAAAACTACATTTAGACATTATGAAAACAAGTCCTAGTAAAGCTTGACCTGCTCTGGGACTTAGCTTCATCAGTCCCTACTCATCTGCACAAGCAGTAAGAGCTCCTCCTGTTTATACACACATTTATATCATTGGGGAATCAATGAGCATTACATAATGTACGATGTAATATTAAGGGACTTTCCTATAAGGAAAAGTCCTATTTACACTCAACTCCGCACACAGAATCTTGTCATAAGAACAACAGAAATAACTTACACAGCACTTTCAGAACAGTTGTTATAGATTGTTTCACAAAGAACAAATGAAGAAAACCAGCACAAAGCACAAGTAGTACAAAGGAGTCATACTTTAAGATCAGCTCTAAAAAGCACAGGCAGCAAAACCCAAGTTAGACTCAACGTTCTGGTTGTAAAGGGGGCAACAGGTTCCTTCTGTTCTTCACACATAGGTGTTAAAAGCCACAAAAGTCAACTCCAATTGGTCACTCTGGCCCCATGACCTGGGGGTCACTGGGCCTATTTAAGAGCAGGCCTCCTCCAAATTCTCTCTCTTGTCCACCGACACACCGATGAGGCAGACGGCCACCCTTCTCTCCTGCAACGCCAAGGAGACCATACCCTCTTATGGTATCACTCCTAACCATTATTGCACAACACTGGAGTTCGTCCAGCTTGTTGCACAGTGAGCGCACATTGGAGAGGAATATTCCTGGAAGCGGTGTGCGAAGTCCCCGCCGGCCGAGACGCACAAGCGCGCCGGCATGTTTACCTCTCCTCCGTCGCTTCACCGTGTGTACCAATGTGAGAGCACCTTTGATCAGAATATCCAAAATTTTGACAGATGAGGCAATGACAGTCAGAAATAATCCGGATCTTAGGCAAAACACTGAATTAACTAACAAAACAAGACAAAATTTGCGCACCAACACACAGAGGCAGCCGTCAGCGGCACCTTCTCAGTTGCTATCAATCCAGTTACCTTAAACTTGCAAATGTGACTAAAATAATACCGTTGTCAAACAACAATAAACATTCCACCTTCTTTCCTGTTGTTTACTCTCATACTGTAATCTCCACGGCGACCTATCGTATATAGAATTCAAAACAATAGAACAGTCAAAGGCTCTTTGACAACCATAAATAACTACAAAGATAGGCCCATAAAAATGTGAAAAACATTAAGAGGCAACTTTCATTGAACACATTTGGTTACAACATGGAATTTTACAATTCAGGAACCCTTTTCTTTTTTTTCCCTCTGAGTGAGCAGCCATTGGCCTACACCCTGACTCAGGTTGAAGGCTTTGCACAGTTCAGTGACCGACCGAGTTACCAAACCTGTCTGGTGCACCTCTGGGCCGCTGGGACCTCCGGGCAGAGGTAATAGGCAGAGGGGAGTCACTTGCTGCTCCCCTAACCCGATGCTGAGTGCCAGCCTCATTCAGCTGTGACTGAGAAAGGGGGTCAGGAAACAGGCTGATGTCCGGCGTAGCAGGTGACAAAGAACTGGGGCCCTGGAGGGCCTCCACAGAAGGATCCTCTGTGTCTGATGGTGTGTCCCACAGGTTGAGGGGTCCGATGACTGTGTCTGATGAGGTGAGATCGGGCTGAGTGGGCACCACCTCTACCAGTGCCCAGGTGTCAGTGTCGTTGAAATCCCAGCGGTTGTCCAGCGGGGCCCTGGAGTAATAGGGTTTGAGCTTGTCGTGGTGGACTACTTTGGCCTTGGCTCTTGGACTCCTTTTAATCCTGTCAATCAAGTTGTCCGTTTCATAGGCGGGAAGAAACTTCCCCCCCTGTCTTTAACCCTTTTGGTGCCTTTAATCAGGTGCCAGACGGCATTTCCAACTTTGTGTTGGACTCGACAGAAGTTTTTGTCGTACTGTCTTTTAGCACGTTCAGAAGATTTCCCCAGAGCTTCTCGTCCCAGCTGGTGAGACAGCTCTAGCCGTTCTCTGAGCTGCATGACATACTCTGGTGAGGTGTTTTCATTGTCACTGTCACAGTGAATATCACAATCATTTGCAGACTACAGTGTTTTGCTGTAAACATTTATTCACATATTCAATCAATCAATAAAATGTTATTTGTATAGCCCATATTCACAAATTACAAATTGTGTCATAGGGCTTTAACATGGTGTGACATCCTCTGTCCTTAACCCTCAGGAAAAACTACTAAAAAACCTTTATATACAGTCTATGCTAAAAACCCTTTAACAGGTAAAACTACGTAGAAACCTCAGAGAGACACATGTGAGGATCTGTCTCCCAGGACGGACACAAGTGACACAGATGTGTAGAGGAGAACATCATCAGGATAAAGGTTTTAGCAGCAATGATGAGGGGAAACATTTTGAAGGATAACTTCAATACTATATGTCGAGCAGTCCTGCTGCATCATAGTCTCTGGTCAGCAGCAAGATCAGGATCCAGCATCAAGACCTGATCCACTATCGTCCACAGTCATTGTCCACTGCCACCAGGTGGATCCATCATCAGCTGCCATCTCGGCCGTGGTCCACCAACATTATCTGATGCCAACGCGACAAAAGATTCGACATTATTATTACGATCAGCCAGCACGATATAGAATCCACCAGACTGGCTCCACAATTGCGATCTCTGATACTTGAGTATTTTAAGCAAAAACAGAATGTTTCATTCAGAAAAACTTTGCTTTATTTTTTACATGATGCCAAACATTTTCTTATACAAAACATTTCAAATAGAAACTTTCGTATCTCTTTGGACTGGACACCATAAATAATGGGGTTGAGGCTTCCAGGGACAAGGACAAACAGAATGGCCGAAAGTGTCCTGTAGTCAGAGAACTGAGGGAAGCGATGCAGAATGACGACAATAAATCCACTACACAGCATGATCATATACGACATCAGGTGGGTGCTGCAGGTCTTCAGGGCCTTACTGTTCAGAGACTTGCTCTTACTGGTCACACACACGACTGTGATCTTAGCGTAGGTGAGAACTATGCTGCCGATAGAAGAAGAGAGCAGGACCACGGTGTACGTGAGCCCGAAGACATTGTTAATAAACACACTCTCACAGGAGAGTTTGAACAGCGAGGCGTTGTCACAGAACGGGTTAATGATCACTGTCCTGCATCGGTTCAGTCTTATGGTCAAACCCAGGAGAATCCCCACCAGAACAAAGGCCACGCCCCAGGCAGACACAGTAAGCTTGACCACCATCTTGTTGGTCATGATGGTGGCGTAACGCAGAGGATTACAGATGGCCACGTATCTGTCAAAGGCCATGATCATGAGCACGGTGTGAGAGGTGGTGCCGAACAATTGCGTGGTGAACCCCTGCAGCACACACTCGTAGTAGCTGATGAGGCGCTCGGAGGGAGGACGCAGGATGTCTGACAGCAACCGGGGCATAATATTAGTGCTTCCGATGATGTCACTGACTGACAGGCTACACAACAGGAGATACATGGGCTGGTGAAGGTTCTTATCTATGACAATTAGAATGGAAATCCCAATGTTCATAACCATTATAACAATATAGGAAGTTAAGTACAAGAAAAAGACAGGGTACATGGTTTCCTTTGTGATTTTTAACCCCTCCATCTGGAGAGTGAAGCTGTTGTAGGTGTAGTTTTCCATCAACCTGGAAAGAAAATTAATATTATTATAACAGTTGAGTTAGTCTTAATACTATTGATACTTGAAATGTGTTCAATGACAATTTGTACTTGATAACGTCCAAAAGTTAATGTAGCATCAATAGAAATACAAATTACAAAACTACATTTAGACATTATGAAAACAAGTCCTAGTAAAGCTTGACCTGCTCTGGGACTTAGCTTCATCAGTCCCTACTCATCTGCACAAGCAGTAAGAGCTCCTCCTGTTTTATACACACATTTATATCATTGGGGAATCAATGAGCATTACATAATGTAACATGATGTAATATGACATTCAGGTACCCTCAGAAATCTGGATACAATCTGGATACAATCTTCAAGTTCCAAAAGGAAAAGTAGCAAACATTCACTTGGACTCCAAGAGGATCTGATTCCATTTTAGAGGTCAAAGGTCACGTCCACCTCACAAGCACATTTTGTATTTTTATATTTGGACAATGAACCTTTATTTTATTTATTCTTTTACTTCTTTTTTATTTAGTGTTCAACAACAAAACAATATGCATTTTCAGTTACTTTCTTTGTCCATTTTTCAATTGTATGTTATCCTTTTGTAATAAAGTATCGGTAGTCTGTGATTGTTTGTGCATATGTGTGTGAATACAGCTGGATTATGATAGCCTGTGCTCGAACTCGAAAACCCTTCATTGTTTAATAAATAATCATTAATATTAACTATTGAGATTATTAATTTCACATTTATCATATGAGACTGATATTTATAGTTTGACTCGTTGGTCCCTGTAACCAGGGTGATGCCCCTCTACGATAAGTAATAATTACAGATTGGATCATTCTTAATTGATAATTTTATTGTTTTCATTAATTATTTAACTATTCTTAATGGATAACCTTATCATTTATAATTAATTATTTTACTATTCTTAAGTGATAGCCTTATCATTTTTAATTATTTTTAATAAATAATTTTTATTATTTTAATAATCATATTTCATGATTATTAATAATTAGCCAACGTCAAGTCTACTCCTAATGCACAACATCAGGTACAGTGTGCAGCGCATAGAAAGAACAACAAACATTAAAAAGTGCTCATCCAAGAGAAAAAGAGGTTGAAAAATAAGAATAAGCGAGAAAATTCTTCCTGCCGAGAATCCCAAGTTTTTACACTACAACCAGATATATATTTTTATTCGCGAGAGCTAAGAAATGGAGCCGTGGGACAATTTAAGTTTTATTTTTCAGTTTTAATCTTTTCAGAAATATCTTCAAAATTAACATGGGCCCTAATGGGAGAAAATTTTGAAAAAGATTCCTCGATTTCTCGTGGCGGATATAAGCACAGGTCCGAGAGATTTGAGAGTGACATGTCTGCGAAGGAAAAAATCTCACCAACTCAATTATCTAAAATCATGTCTGAGGACCTCCGTTTGGGGATTTGAGAAAAGTTTTAGTGACGAAAAAGGGTGTTAAAACACTCATTTTCAGCCTCTCGCTCTTTAGGGCAAGAGACCTTGAGTCCCATTCGTAGTTTTTGGTCGGGTTATCGCGATCTTTGCTCAATCTGTTGGACGAATTTCTTATAAAACACATTGCACACCATTCGATGTAATTCCTCAGGTTTATTTGTAGGTCTCATTATTGTAAAACAAAATTTGTGGGAGGAGAAGCGCGCCGAAATAAAGACGGAAGAAATATAAGAATGATATACATCATGGAATAGTAATATGCAATGCATTACATATTACTATTCCATGGTGTAGGCAATGCATGCCTAGTGGCAATGCATTGCCACTAGGCATGCATTGCCACTAGGCACCCATAATAACAGACATAATTAAATTAAATTAAATTAAAAGAAAAAAAACAAGGGATGTAGAAATAATAGTCCTGAATGTAGTATCATAGGGGCTATAACGCTTCTTTCTGCTGGGTGAACCGGCTCATGTCGGTTCATGTCGGTGTGTCGGTTGAATAACTCCCATACGGTCCCGTAAGCATCGCCATTACTGCTGGTATTATTGGGTCAAACGATCCCCAAACTACTATAATCGAGTTGAAACGATTATTTGGCATTTTTTTCAAAAGAGTTCAGTCCCTCCCCCAAAGCATTCAGCACGTCACAGCTGACTGGCACTCATTCTCAAGCAGCTGTGAAGTGAAGGAGGCGAGTTGTGTGTGTGGGGACCGGAGGTGTTTATAAAACAGCGCGAGTTGAAAATGGCAGAGGGAGGGAGGGCAGCCCCGTGTGATCGACACAAAGGGTGAAAAAGTTCTCTTCGATTCCGACGAGCAGCAGCACACGATGCAGCGGCCGCGCAGCGTCCGTTCTCCAGCGTGCACCCCCGGCTGTTCACAGCGGACCCGCGCGGGTCTCCCCGCGATTCTCCATCTGTTGTCATACGTTCAATGTCGGGGTTCAGGGGTAAATGATGATGGTCCTCATAGCCCACCCCCCCACCCTTCTCTTTTTCTCTCGGTCTGCTTGTGTGCTTGTAGTTTGGGAGGGGGGGGGACAGATGGGGACATTTAATAATGAGAGGAAATTTCAAAGTTCTCAGTTACAAAGTGTTTTTTTGGAGAGTGTTAATGTTGCATCATTAAGGGTTTGAATAACCATGCACCGATATCCTGGTTTCAGTGACACTTCCGTCTACAGTCATTTAAAGAATAAAGCATAGACTTCAGAGTAAGGGCACATAATAACCGTTTGAATAATCGTGATTTCCATATTGTCCAAAATACTTGTGATTATGATTTTTTCCATAATCAAGCAGCCCTACTACTAACACATAAATAAAACACTAAACTTTACTCACCACAGAAACGGGAGCGTAGACGTCTCTAGCTTCTCCGTCAGGAGAACAAGCCGAACATCAAATCGTGTTATTCATCCGATATGTGAGTGGAAGCCTCTCCACGGTCTCATGTTGTGTTCACTGACGTGCATTAGCCTGTTAGCTCAGGTGTAGCCACGCAGCCAGCTGGCTAGGAAGCTGCAGTCGTCGCTCTGACTGTGACGTCACATGAAATTACTCATAATTTCAAACCTCTATATCGCTTAAACGAGGGAGTTAGAAAAAAATTCACCCCCTAAGAGTTGTCATGAAGGAAGAACCTCGCGATTGAGACTAAAACCAAATTTTGAACCAGGCTGTAAACAGGTTTAATTCTGCTCAAAAGTCAGGCTTTTTAACATGGGAGTCAATGGGACTTCCTGTCTTTTGGAGCCAGGCGTAGCGGCCACCCAGTGAACTGCAGCTTTTTACACTTCCGTATCGGCGTCATCGCTCAGCCCAGGATGTTGCCCCTTGGGGTATACGCGTATGTAAGGGTTTTGTATTCTGAGTGTTTATTTTGTCAGCCTCTTTATAAAGAGTGTTTTCTGTTTTATTATTACCTCGTGTTTCTTCACTTCCTTGTGTTTATGTTTGTCTGAGTTGTTTCGGTCCCCTGTGTTCTGTTTCCTGTTTTATTTTGTAGTCTCTGTTCCTAGTGTGTTTCCTTTCTTCACTTCCTGTCTGTGCTTGTCTGCACCAGTCCTCATGTGTTCCACCTGTGTCCAATTGCCCCTGCCTTCCCTGTGTGTGGATATAAGTCTCTGTGCTTCCCCTTGTCCTTGCTGGTTCGTTGTCTAAATGCCTGTCGTTATGTCCTGTCGTGATCTCCTGTGACTTTTATATCCTGTGTCTCCTGAGCTCCCGTCCTCTGCACCTCCTCGTGTGAGCCTCCAGTGCTTTCCCCTGTGCGCTTTTGTATTTTCTGTTAAAGACTTGTTTCCATTAAAAGACACCTTTTGTTACACTCTGCATCCTGAGTCCGTCTGCCGCACACTTTCTGACAGGGTAGGTAGGGCTGCGGTTTTGGCGTAGATAGTCCTGCGGTATAGGCGTAGGTAGAACTAGATTATTGGCATAGGTAGACCTGCGGTATAGGCGTAGGTAGCGCTGGAGTATAGGCGAAGGTAGACCTGCGGTATAGGCGTAGGTAGCGCTGGAGTATAGGTTTAGGTAGAGCTGCGGTATAGGCGTAGGTAGAGCTGGAGTATAGGCGTAGGTAGTCCTCCGGTATAGGCATAGATAGTCCTGCGGTATAGGTGTAGGTAGAGCTGGAGTATAGGCATAGGTAGACCTGGGGTATAGGCGTAGATAAAGCTGGAGTATAGGCATAAGTAGACCTGCGGTATAGGCATAGGTAGAGCTGGAGTATAGTCATAGGTAGACCTGCGGTATAGGTGTAGGTAGAGCTAGAGTATAGGCATAGGTAGACCAGCGGTATAGGCGTAGGTAGAGCTGGAGTATAGTCATAGGTAGAGCTGGAGTATAGTCGTAGGTAGAGCTGGAGTATAGTCGTAGGTAGAGCTGGAGTATAGTCGTAGGTAGAGCTGGAGTATAGGCATAGGTAGACCTGCGGTATAGGCGTAGGTAGAGCTGGAGTATAGTCGTAGGTAGTCCTGCGGTACAGGCGTAGGTAGAGCTGGAGTATAGGCGTAGGTAGACCTGCGGTATAGGCGTAGGTAGAGCTGGAGTATAGTCGTAGGTAGTCCTGCGATACAGGCGTAGGTAGTGCTGGAGTATAGTCGTAGGTAGAGCTGTGGTATAGGCGTAGGTAGAACTGGAGTATAGTTGTAGGTAGTCCTGCGGTACAGGCGTAGGTAGCGCTGGAGTATAGTCGTAGGTAGTCCTCCGGTATAGGCATAGATAGTCCTGCGGTATAGGTGTAGGTAGAGCTGGAGTATAGGCATAGGTAGACCTGGGGTAAAGGCGTAGATAAAGCTGGAGTATAGACATAGGTAGACCTGCGGTATAGGCATAGGTAGAGCTGGAGTATAGTCGTAGGTAGACCTGCGGTATAGGTGTAGGTAGAGCTGGAGTATAGGCATAGGTAGACCTGCAGTATAGGCGTAGGTAGAGCTGGAGTATAGTCGTAGGCAGAGCTGGAGTATAGTCGTAGGTAGAGCTGGAGTATAGTCGTAGGTAGTCCTGCGGTATAGGCGTAGATAGAGCTGGAGTATAGGCATAGGTAGACCTGCGGTATAGGCGTAGGTAGAGCTGGAGTATAGTCGTAGGTAGTCCTGCGGTACAGGCGTAGGTAGAGCTGGAGTATAGTCGTAGGTAGTCCTGCGATACAGGCGTAGGTAGTGCTTGAGTATAGTCGTAGGTAGAGCTGTGGTATAGGCGTAGGTAGAACTGGAGTATAGTCGTAGGTAGTCCTGCGGTACAGATGTAGGTAGCGCTGGAGTATAGTCGTAGGTAGAGCTGCGGTACAGGCGTAGGTAGCGCTGGAGTATAGTCGTAGGTAGTCCTCCGGTATAGGCATAGATAGTCCTGCGGTATAGGTGTAGGTAGAGCTGGAGTATAGGCATAGGTAGACCTGGGGTATAGGCGTAGATAAAGCTGGAGTATAGGCATAGGTAGACCTGCGGTATAGGCATAGGTAGAGCTGGAGTATAGTCGTAGGTAGACCTGCGGTATAGGTGTAGGTAGAGCTGGAGTATAGGCATAGGTAGACCTGCGGTATAGGCGTAGGTAGAGCTGGAGTATAGTCGTAGGTAGAGCTGGAGTATAGTCGTAGGTAGAGCTGGAGTATAGTCGTAGGTAGAGCTGGAGTATAGTCGTAGGTAGTCCTGCGGTATAGGCGTAGATAGAGCTGGAGTATAGTCGTAGGTAGAGCTGCGGTTTAGGCTATAAATGCTTTTCAGAGAGGAGGCTGTATAATGTGTCTGAATAGGGAGAGTTAACAGTTAACTGTTCAGCCTGAGCCCGAGCAACATGTCTGAGTAACCTCATTGTGTTAATGACACCGAGACAGGACTCCATCATGGAGTAAAGACAGACTTCTGGAGCCTTAAAGGAGACATATTCTGCCCATTTTACCGCAGTTGATATGGTTCCTTTGGGTCTTAATGAAATGTCTGAAACATATTTTGGTCAAAATACCAGAAGGATCATTTAAAACAGCAGCCTTCTTACCCTGTCTAAAGCAGCCCTCCTCAGATTGACCTGTTTTGAGTGCCCCCCCTCCTTCATGCTGGTGACCCCGGAGCCAGCGTTAGCTCGTGGCGATGGTGGTCCAAGGCCATGGAGCGAGACTCCCTACATGGGTATATTGTGACTATGACGTGTATTCTGGTCGTAATCCCATTCCACGCCATCTAGCATATCGTTTCTGACAGAGAGAAACCACAACAAATCAAGGGGGTTGTTTTTTTCCAGAGTTTTTGGGACGGTAGACACGCCAGACAACCACATTAACATGTAGAAGCACTACAAAAGTGGAATTTTCATAATATGCCACCTTTAATGAATATGTGATTTGCTTCGTTTGGGAGATGTACCATACCTTTTGGGCAAATATATTGTACGTGGGGGGGGGCTGGTTTTAACCATCTGATGGTTATACATCAAAGACTTCCCTCCAGTATGTGTTTAATTTAGGGCAGAGCCAGAATATATGTGTGTGATTGGCAGCACGTGCTCCACAGTTCGGCCAACACAAGTTGGAATGTGTCGGATCTAGGGTTGCAAAGGGGGGGAAAGTTTCCGGTAAATTTCCGGAAACTTTCCGGAAACATTCCATGAGGAGTTAAGCTAGGGAATTTTGCGAATTTTGAAAAAAAAAAACTATTGAGGCCTGCTGTAGAGTGGAGGACTAGTCAGGTAAATTTCCATGATATTACTGGGAAAATATATTAGCATGCTGATTGAGGATTGTTCATCTGTTCATCTAGACTATTTCCATTCATTTATCCATCAATTGTAAAATATGTTTACAGACGATTCCAATTGTTTGGCTAACTATTTATATCTCTGGCATTGCATTAGTGTTTTTTTACAAACTTTTTTCTCATCTTATTCTACAGAACAATGCCACGTGCACTCTCTCATGTGTGGAGACATTTCACCCCATCCAATGTAGAAGGAAAGGCTGTGTACATTTGCAAATACTGTGCAAAGACCTAATAACACAATGATGCAGAAGCATATTAAGACAAGTGCCCAAAGTTTCCTCAGACACAACAAAATGTTTATATTTATGTCTGTATATGACAAGGTAAATACAGTTTGTATAAATTACACACAACATTTCCAGTTTATTCCCGTTAATTCCTGTTAATTCCAGTATATTCCTGTTAATTCCCGTTAATTCCCATGGAAAGTTTCCAAGTTTAAATATTCCCGGAATTTTGCAACCCTAGTCGGGTCCATCTTGGCTAATATTTCTGGTGTTCTGAAGAATATGGTATTTATTTCCATTTAAATTCCCTCCAGGTGTTTGAACTTGGAACCAGGTGTGCCTCTGTGCACCTCCCCTCCCAGGTGTTCATTTCCACTTCCGATCTCTGCTTTATCTGTAGGTAATTATGTAGATTCATAGATAGAAATATGTTCAATAGTTTACGTATTGTTTTCTTATCTTCGTTCCCATCTGTATTTCTATTAAGAAACCTTCTTAATTGGTACGTTTGAAAAGCTTTCCCCACTCTTTGTGTGTTGTTAGAAAAGTGTTCAGTTGTAGATATGTGAAGAAATCTGCTTTTGGGAGATCAGAATCCTTTTCCAGCTGCTCCAATGTGTTGGTTGTCTTCGTTAAATCGCTGATGAAGGTAAACCAATCCCCGGGCCGTGAGCAGCTTTATCTCCTGTCGGGGGGGAAAGACGTGTCGGCACTTCTACTAACCTTTTTCACTGATTTGAGCAAAACCAACCAAATTCCAGCTGTGTTCATTTTAATGTGAAAAGTTCTAAACATGGAAGTAGAAGGACCATTTTGAGAAAACAGTGTAGAGTGAATCTTAATGTTTAATGGTGGACAAACAGGGAACATGCTGGTTACACGGTTTGCATCTCAGATCATTCCAGTGTTGAAGATATGATCAGGATACAATCATTTAAAGAAAAAGTCTTTTTTTGAGACGGACTAAGGACAAATTCTTGAAGAAACTAGCACGTAACTCTTTACTGACCAGGCCGTAGATTATGGGGTTGAGTGCTGGTGGAATGAGGATGAACAGGATGCTGATGAATTTCTTGATGTTTTGAGAGAGTGAGGTCCTGTGACTCACGATAATGATGGTTGAAGAGACCTCGTAGAGCACATACACAACAAGGTGTGACGCACATGTCTGGAAGGCCTTGCTGCAGACTCTGCTGTCAGCGCGGCCTCGTTTAACAGAAGCATGAAGGATTCTAAAGTAGGAAAAGGCAATGATGACGAACATCCCTGTACTCAGAGTCCAGGACATCGACAGACCTAGAAAAACACGAAAAGCACAATCATCTCAAAGTATCATGTCAACTCCTGTCATCCCTTTGACTGACTCCGCCTTCCAGTAACAGCACAGTGAACTTTAGAAATCATTAATATTATCGAGATGAAATATTTACATTTAACTGTGTAACACTGTGAGAGCCGCAGCTAATGAACTCATTTCCCTTTGGTTTAACATCGCAATGAATCAATTAATTAACATTTGATTTGATTTCTCACAGAATAATTCATGGCTGTTGATTTGAAAGCATTGTTAGGGGAATAAATTAATAAAAGTCCTGGATCTAGTGAATTTAAATGTGGTTTCTAAAGGGAACGTCTGCTGAGTCACTTCTGTGAAGTCTCTGCACTGACCATAGATGTTATTGGTGGGGGTGGACCTGCAGGCCAGGTTCAGGATGGCCCGGTTGCTGCAGTAGACGTGCTGGATGGTGTTGCCGCACAGAGGAACATTGATGTGAAGGCTGAAGAGCACCGTGATGCAGAGCAGAGCCAGGGCCCAGGCCAGGACGCAGCAGGTGTGCAGCCGAGCTGACGTCATGATGGCCTGATACCTGAGCGGCTCACACACAGCAATGTACCTGCACACACAGGGTTTCACCTTAGAGATAAGTTTTATATGAGATATGTTTTATAAAGAAGGCCTCAGCATCTCTTACTGTGTGCTGCTCAGTTCATGAATATGTGAGAACAAGGATCATAAACAACACTTTATGATTTCAAGCAACGAAGTGGTTGAGAATTATTTTACTTTATAAAACCATGTGAAATTTTGGTGGCTAGTCAAAAAAAACACGTTAACATGAAGTGAGTTTGTTTCTTTGTAAATGGATCTAAAAACACATGAGACACTAAAAAAACCCTTTTCTTTCCCCTGGATTTAGACTGAGAACTCTGGAAAGGAGAAACAAGAACCATATGCAACAAAGGTCCATATTAACACACAGTACAGATCATTCTGGTGAGGACTTGTTTACCTGTCGTAGGCCATCGCAGCCAGAAGAGTCAGCACTGAGGCACCGTACAGGTGCACAGAGAAGGCCTGGGCCAGGGCGGAGGTGTAGCTGATCCTCTTCTCCCCGGTCAGAAGGTGCAGCATCAGGCGAGGCAGCACCGCGGTGGAGCCCATCACGTCGCTGACCACCAGATTACACAGCAACACAAACATGGGTCTGTGCAGGTTCTTGTCTATGACAATGATGCACACCACCGCACCGTTCCCCAACAGCACCACCATGTAGTTAACCAGAACCAGGATGAAGAGGAGCGGCCCGTAGCCTGGTGGGATGTGGAAGCCCTCCAGCTGGAACACGATAGGCTGCCTGAGAGGAGTGACCACGGACCCGTTCTCCATCCACAGCTCCTCCTGGAGGTCGCTCGCTTCTGAATCCCAAACTTTCAGGAATCAGTTTGTCACCGAAACCTCAGGAACAGAAAACTGGTGTAATTCTCGATAAATTAAAAAGATTAGCGCCACCGGCAGTAAAACAGGAAACTGATGCTTGATTACATTACATTTCATTTAGCTGATGATTGTGTTTCAATAAATACAAAAAGTCAAAAGATCATAAAAACAATAAGATTCTTTTGAAAAGCCTAAAGCGTCTGTCAGTCGTCCTCCTGTGAAGCTCTGACTTGTCTGAGGACAGTTGTCTGCTTTAAATGATTTGACATCGAGTCGTGAGCGTCCATCAGCCCATCTCTGCCCCCCCCACCCCCCCCCAAACCGCCCTCTGTGGCCTATGTCTCTAATCACATGATCATTCTGAAGCTTGTGTTAGAAAGGACAATGTTCACCACACTGTGGGTCAGACTGCAGGGAGTTTGTGTCTGTGTGTGTGTGTGTCTGTGTGTGTGTGTGGGGGGGTTAATGAGTGTCCTGGAGGCCTCTGACCTCCCAGGGGTCTCAGTGACCGGTGCTGTAATAGAATTAGAAGCGTCCGTGAGGCGTCCAGGGGCTGATGGGCAGGGAGCAGCTGCTCAGTGGGACTGGTCTGGTTCCCAGTCAACGTTCCAGTTCATCCCAGAGCTGCTGAGTGTGTGTCGGCCTGAGTGTGTGTCGGCCTGAGTGTGTGTCGGCCTGAGTGTGTGTCGGCCTGAGTGTGTGTCGGCCTGAGTGTGTGTCGGCCTGAGTGTGTGTCGGCCTGAGTGTGTGTCGGCCTGAGTGTGTGTCGGCCTGAGTGTGTGTCGGCCTGAGTGTGTGTCGGCCTGAGTGTGTGTCAGCCTGAGTGTGTGTCGGCCTGAGTGTGTGTCAGCCTGAGTGTGTGTCGGCCTGAGTGTGTGTCAGCCTGAGTGTGTGTCGGCCTGAATGTACGAGCTGATCCCAAAGCAGGTCAGCAGCCTCGGAGCAGAAGCAGCTGCACAGTTTCTCTATCTGAAGTTTCATTGGAGTTTGTCTGTTAGATGATGATGTAATGTTCAGAGGTCAGGGGTCACACAGGGACATGTCATCCTCATGTTGTTGTTGTGAGTCCCTGTGTGTCCCCCGAGGCCCCCTGGTGTCAGGTTGACCCTCTGCGCTCTGATAAACATCTCCCACTCCCACAGGACTAATCAGCAGCACTAACTGGTAAGTGTGTTGCTGGGAGGCGGCTCACACAGACCATCAACACTCATTACTGGCTGCTGTGGTAACTGCATCACACAATGATGAAACCTTCTCCTGTGGTTTGATGTTCAGCAGCAAAGTTTGACTGTGCAGAACTTTGCTGCTGAACAGAAGAAGAAACATCATGATCACTCTGAATTCATCAGTCACTTGTCCTTGTTCAGAAAATAAGCAGTAAGTGTTTGTGTAAAGTTCCTGGTGCAGAGAAACCTATGAATGATCCTGGAAGCAGAACCAAGAGTCTCCTGAATAGATTCATGTCTTTAGATCAGAGGTCTTCAACAGGGGGTCTGCGACCCCTAGGGGGTCCGCGGAGGTACTGCAGGGGGGTCGCGTAATCTTTGGTTGATTAGACAATTTTTTAAATTTTTTATTATTATTTTTATTTTTTTTCACAAATTTAAATGTCTTTCAATACACATTAACATGCATCCAACATATTGAGAGGCTGATTTGACCCTCTGCCTGACAACCTCCATCCATCCAAGGTTAGATAAGTTGTGTGCTACCCATCGGGGTCCGACATCTCACTGATGTGGGAGTATGTGTGCCATACGGATTCACTGTCTCTTCTACATGTATGTTTAAAATAAAAACATGAATCTGTGAATAACTTTAATAGCTCAGTGTTGTATGTAAGATGTACAGTGGGTACAGAAAGTATTCAGACCCATTTAAATATTTCACTCTTTGTTTCATTGCAGCAATTTGCAAAAATCAAAAAAGTTCATTTTATTTCTCATTAATGTACACTCAGCACCCCATCTTGACAGAAAAAAACAGAAATGTAGACATTTTTGCACATTTATTAAAAAGGAAAAACTGAAATATCAAATGGTCATAAGTATTCAGACCCTTTGCTGTGACACTCATATTGAACTCACATTCTGTCCATGTCTTCTGATCCTCCTTGAGATGGTTCTACTCCTTCATTGGAGTCCAGCCGTGTTTAATTAAACTGATTGGACTTGATTAGGAAAGGCACACACCTGTCTATATAAGACCTTCCAGCTCACAGTGCATGTCAGACAGGACGACTGGTTGAAATTGAAGGAAAAGATGAATGCGGTCAAGTACAGAGATATCCTGCAAGAAAACTTCTTCCAGAGTGCTCTGGCCCTCAGACCGAAGGTTCACCTTCCAACAAGGCAATGACCCTAAAGGCTCCAGAATGCTTCTACGTTCTCCGTTTCTCGGAGAGGTCTCAACGGGGGGGGCGAAGAGTCTTTTGGATTTTTACTTGTCCGTCCAGTGTACGTCGAAAAAAATTCACCGCCAAACCCATAGGTGGCGCAACGGAAGACGAGCTCAGAGAAGCCTACCCCATTTGGGAAGAAGAAGTCCACGTGTCTCTGTTGACATGTTAGCTCCTCCCACAAACTGAACCATGGCAACTAACAGAACTAAATAAAGTGACACCCAGCGGGTCAAGATGCTGATGTAATCGTTTCTTAGCGCAGCGGTTCACCGGTCTTGTTTCCGAACTGTGTTGCTGATTCCACAGCTTGAAGCTCCGTGTAGCTTGAAGCTAGCTTCCCCCCCCAGCTTCCACACACAGTCAGCAGGACTCCCGACACTAACTACTACCCAGTGTTTGCTTCTAACCTGACGGTATTATAGAAACAGTGTCATGATAGAAGTGGAATTAAAGTCGTGACAGGGGGTTTTTGCACTGTTACCACAGCAGTTAGCATGGTGGCTAGCCCGCTAGCCTAGCCCGCTAGCGCCGTTTTGAAAGCTCGTTATAACCGTATGTGACCGTGCACACATGCCCTCAGTGCTCTAACGAGCCACCGTCAGCCGGACAACTCCGCTGGCTTAACACACACGTCACATTAATCGTAGAATCATAGTTGTGATCGTGTTTATTGTCAAGCAGGACGTTTAAGGTCCGGAAATGTGAAATCCGGAAATTACGTCGTAGGGAAATGATGTCGGTCACGGACCAATCACAGTCAAGGTCTGTCCGTGGGCTCTCTGACATAAACACGGACAGTTAGAAAAATCAGAGGTGTACGAAAAGCTCTCCGAGACGCTCGGAGAGGGCGTTCCACGACGGATAGGGCGGTCTTATCTGTCCGTAATAGAAAAGACGCAGAAGCATAAATTGGCCTTAAGCAGACAGCTAAAATAACAAAGGAGTGGCTTCAGAACAACTCTGTGACCGTTCTGGACTGGCCCAGCCAGAGCCCTGACCTAAACCCCATTGAGCATCTCTGGAGAGACCTGAACATGTCTGTCCACCAATGTCCACCATCCAACCTGACGGAACTGGAGAGGATCTGCAAGGAAGAATGTCAGAGGATCCCCAAATCCAGGTGTGAACAACGTGTTGCATCATTCCCAAGAAGACTCATGGCTGTACTGGCTCAAAAGGTTCTACTCAATACTGAGCAAAGGGTCTGAATACTTATGGCCATGTGATATTTCAGTTTTTCTTTTTTAATAAATTTGCAAAACTTTCTACATTTCAGTTTTTTTCTGTCAGGATGGGGTGCTGAGTGAACATTGATGAGAAATAAAATGAACTTTTTTAGATTTTAGCAAATGGCTGCAATGAAACAGAGTGAAACATTTAAAGGGGTCTGAATACTCTCCGTACCCACTGTATGTTTATAAACAGCAGTGGCATGGCCACCCTGTACCTTGCACATGTTTAAATTAAAAACATGAATATATGAACCCGTGTAATATTTGAATAGCTTAGTATTGAATGCACAATATCAGGGTAGTTATGTTTATACATGGCACTAATCCCAGTTTACTATAAAACACAATTTTATACAATATATATAGTAGGGGGTCCCTGCTCCATCTCTCCACCTGTTTGGGGGTCCTTGGCCTGAAAAACGTTGAAGACCCCTGGTTTAGATTAGATTAAAGAAGAATTAAACTTCACAATACAAATTACATGGCACATGAATAAGATTGGTGACGCATGTTCAACGTTGTAGGAAGAAGAGCAACCGGATCATCAGAGACCCCCCCCCCCCCGTCACCCGGCAGAGATAGTTTCACCCCCCCTTTTCCAATCCGTCATAATTCCACTGACTCTGCACCTGAGCATATTTGCACCGTTGCATTTTGCACTATTGTTTTCTTGTTTCTTCAGGTGTATATATATATTTTAGATATGTATATTTTTTTCTATTTACATTTTTCTTTTCTATTTTATCTTATTTTATTTTTTTGTCTGCTTGTAATATTCTGAGCATTTCCATAAGAGAGCCTGCTTAATGTAATCGTTCTGTACATGACAATAAACTCTTGAAACTTGAGTAATGACTTTTGAAGGATTGTGAAGTTGCACAGACACAGTGTGGGTTTGACAGCTGTTTAGCGCCATCTGCTGCTCATTTCCTGCTATTACAGCTTCGTGCACATCAAGAAAACTGATTCAAACAGCACCCAGAGGTTTTCCAATCTGAAACATGTCACAGGACAACGTCTGCCTGGATGTGGGTCAGCGGGGGTGCTGTCTGTCTCACAGGTCTGACCTGTTGAGCCACGACTCAGTCCTTCACATTAACAGCTGATCTTAATGTTCTGAACAGGGAAATGATGATCAGGAACAAGATATGATGACAGAAGGAAACAGACATTTCTCTGAACTGAATGGAAACTGACTCCAAATAAGAAGTGAAGGAAATATCAGTTGAGTTCATCTGTAATGTTTAAGTCATGAATAAAGACTTTATCCCGTCTTCTCTCCTAATCAGAAATCTGCTTTAGATTAACAGAAGTGAACTGAAGTCCCTTTTTGGTCCAGTTGTTATTCTTGTGATTTCCTCCCACTCGGCTCCGAGCGGCCTGGCTGCAGGTGAGAGGCCGGGGAATCGTTAAGCTGCTTTTTGTTTGGATCCAAATGACAGAATCCACATATTCTTTGGAAACATGAACTAATCCAGATGTTTTTTATGTGTTTACTTTCTGCCAGAGTCCGAGTGTTTGAAATGACAGTGGTTGGTTTACACAAATCTCTATGTCTGAAGTGACCAGTGCAAAGTCAGCGCGGTCCACAGAGCAATAAGCCACGGGAATGAGAACCAACCAGAAGGATCTCGGCTCCAGTAACATTTAATAAATTGTGTATTAATGTGAGGTCACAACACTCGGTTCAGGGTCTGTGCTACTGAGCCTTCTGGGGCTTCATTCTTTCACAAAGGTCATGTGATCCCACTGGTTCGTCTTTATAGATCTTATAAATCAATGATGTCTCACAGAATTTCACAAACATGGTTTTTCTATCATCTATCAAATTCAACGTGTCTCCAGCATCGGTTTAAACGTGAAACGCTGCCTTGTTTCCCTTGTAGCTCAAATGTCCTTCAAACTGTTCCTGTCGCCTGAAACCTCCACTGACGTCTTGCTTCTGGATCCGTTCTGCTCCTTCACACCTTCTGCCTGCTCGTCTCTCTGATGGCTGTTCTGCTCCTTCACACCTTCTGCCTGCTCGTCTCTCTGATGGCTGTTCTGCTCCTTCACACCTTCTTCCTGCTCGTCTCTCTGATGGCTGTTCTGCTCCTTCACACCTTCTGCCTGCTCGTCTCTCTGATGGCTGTTCTGCTCCTTCACACCTTCTGCCTGCTCGTCTCTGATGGCTGTTCTGCTCTGATCCTTCTCCCCCTGCTTTGAGAAGAACCTATGATTGACTCAAAGATCAGCAGTAACCAGGGAAACCTCAGAATCGCTGAGTCTTCAGTTTCTAAACGTGTCCGTGTCCTGTGTCTCTGCCGAGCGGACAGACGAGTGTCCTTCAGCAAATCCACAATGCCGTGGGTTTGATACCCTCTTGGGTCCTAACACCTCCTACATGCAACACATTTAGAAAATAAAAGGCAGTTGACAAAGTTGTTTTAATGTGAAAGATTTTATGAGTGATAAATCATTTGACAAATGTTCACGACCACACAAACAGGAAATACAACAAGTACTAACTGGGATCAGTTTGGCATCTCTCAGTTTTACACAATGATCATTACAAACACTGCATACGGCACTCAAAGTGAATCTTTAATAAGTAAATCACGAGATTACTATGTCTTCTTCTTCTTCTTCTTCTTCTTCTTCTTCTTCTTCTTCTTCTTCTTCTTCTTCTTCTTCTTCTTCTTCTTCTTCTTCTTCTTCTTCTTCTTCTTCTTCTTCTTCTTCTTCTTCTTCTTCTTCTTCTTCTTCTTCTTCTTCTTCTTAAAGCCCCATCCTCTGAGGGACTTTTAAAAAGACATATTCACAACTGACACGTGTAGAATACACAAGTAACAATTAGTTGCCACAATATTAATAGATGACATAGATTCATCAAATTTAATCTCTGAACTTCAGATGAAGTTTCCAGCCCCCCCGGTTGGAGGAGACAGAAATCCTAACATTTCATCAGAGTTGTTCAAGATCGACTGTCGTTAATATGAACGTGATTGATGTAAAAAATCTGGCATGTACTTTGAAGTTGGCAAAAAACGAACACGCAAAACACATAACATTTTTAAAATTGGGACATTTGTGTTGGTGTTCAGCTAAGACAAAGTGTGTTGCTATAGATCAGTTCAGTGTTGTTGTCATGTAAACAGATGTAAACCAGTCAGGTTTATGTAAAGCTCACTGCATCATTTCTTCTCTTCATTAGAACATTCATCTGAAAACATTTTCCTTCAAACAAAATCCTGAAACCAGGTTTTCGTGAATCCAGCTGAGATTAGTTCCCTTCAATATATTGGACCAAGTCGGCAGGACTTGTGTGTCCAGCTTCATAAAACTGCATAGAAATAGATTTGTGTAGCATGTTGTGTTGTTGAAATACATAGATACATAGAATACTAGCTCAGGTCCATGTTCCGTTATATAGGGAACAAAGATATTGAAATGAAAATGCTAATAAAATACTATTAATGTGCTGGATCAGTTTTCAGTAGATTCATCATAACAGTGTTGGCTTTTTTTCCTGATTCTCAGGACATATTTATGTTGTTTGGTTCATAATCACTAATAATTAGTTTATTATTTTAATTTTAATTTATTATGACAACTTGACAGAAATGTATATATATAAAACATATGTAACGTAGAGGAATCAGATCTTTGCTCTTCTCAGTTGCATCAGGTCATGTGACTCCTATGGAAAACACATCAGAAGTACGACGGTTGATCTTTAGAGCTACTGGGAAAAATCGACTGCACAGTGGGTCAGCTTCTGAGACCTGAAACCTGAAGTTCATGCTTTAATAGAAAACTCATGTTTGACGAGATGCCTTCGAAGCTTTGAAATTATGTGTGTTTGACTTGTTTTGTCTGGATTGAGCCTGAAAGCTCATTAACCAACAAACCACCAGTGGAAATGAGGAGTGTTTTACATTGAAGCTCGATCTCTATCAGATGGCTTTTCCCAGGATGAGGATACTCATGAAGAAGACCATGATGAAGAACAGCCACATGAAGAATCTATCCATGACCTTGGCGACCTTCCTCCATTCCCCGATGCGCAGCTGTGCTGCTCGCTGGTCCTGGTAGGAGTTGGCGATGTACTCGACGTTCTTGCACAGTCCCTGGTGCTGGCAGACACACTTCACTAAGATCTCCCTCCTGTTCTTCCGGACTTCACCTCCTTTCTGTTCCTCATCAAGATCTTCTTCTCCACACAAACGGTTCTTCTCATGTCCTTGCTCTTCTCCACCACCAGCAGCTCCTTCCTCCTTCGAGTGGTCGATGGTCACCAGCAGATCCTCCTTCCAGGCCGTCTGGTTGGTCACATCCTGCCTCACCTTCAGAGACTCCCCTGACCCGCCCTCCCCCCCCCTCCCTCCCCAGGCCTGTCCGTTCACATCCCAGTTTGCTCCTCTGTTATTCCCATTGGCTGATGGGGCCTCCGACTGGTCCTGAGACAGAGGTTGTTTGTTGGATGAAGTCCGACCGAAACAGTTCTCTCCGACCTCAGAGACAAAGCAGATGCGTGCGAGGTGATTGAGGATGAAGCGTTCGGCCCACCGCGGGACGGGCCGCGCCTCGGGACCACAGTGGTGAATGTTCATGATGAAGATGGTGAGGGCTGTGGAAGCCGTCACCATCGTCATGGTAGCTATGTAGTATTTTCCTGTTGAAAAAGGAAAGTGAAGATCATTTAGAGGGACGAACATTCTTCGCATGAGAAATTGTCGATTAACAAGACAGCAGATTATAAAATGTTCTCTGTCTCTAAGTGAGGAGACAGGCCAGGGGCTAGCATGCTAGCTGGCTAGCATGCTAACTTCAGTAGAAGAGAAGCGGTAAGAGAAGTGAAAGATAAACAAGAGTAACGTTTACATCTCATCTCTTTTCAAATATATGATATTAGCCATTAGCAAAACCTTCTTGGTTTATTTATTATGTAGACTGATTTGATGTGTGAATGTAATAAATATTTTATTTGGGATGAATATATGATTGGTTTGTATCTAGGCTGCTTCAGGTTTTAAAACCCACCTCCACTGGATATGTATTTCCATTTGACTTTCACTGCAAAGAACCATTTCCTCCATGAGATCACATTAAACCTCAGTTGAACAAACAAATATCACAGACACCTTCAGCTCAGCAGTTTGACTTGATTTTAATGTGCCATGAAAAATCGTTTCACAAAGAATAACAGTCATCATTTCAAAATAAAAGACTACGGTGGTTTTCATTTCGATTATGACACACTAACCCATCTCCATCGTATTTGTGTGGTCACAGTTTGTGGTGGGTCGAGTTGTACTGAGTAATAAAATGTGTTCTAACAAATCAATCTTTGACTAATCCAGGTGTTGGATTACGAGGAATATTTAATTCATAAATCACTTTTGACTGTAAATGATCAAATGCTGTTTGGAGGAGACTCAGGCTTTAGGTGAACCAGAGGGGGGGGGCTTCCTATAACCGTCACTGCTCCTCATGTCCCCCATTTGTTTCACTTTGTAGCAGAGAAAGAATCATGCTCGTATCTCGTCCTTTTTCACATTACATACAATTTAGTGCTTATTGTAATGACATGAATTTAGATAATCTCAATCTGTGTGAGCTGTAGCAGTGGAAGAATGTGACCCGTCATCTCACTCAGTAGAGCTCACACCTCTGCCAAGGCCCAACCCTTCCCTTAAGGTTTCTGTTATCAAGATCAATGACTCATTCTCATAGGGTAAATGTCAAACACATCCTGTTTCACGATGGTAGAGAAAGATGCTCTGTCCCGACTCAGACTGCATCCTCCAGCCGAGTGTCATGATAATCTGTCCTGTAGTTTGTGTGTAATTGTGCTAAAAAACAAACTAAGTTAGTTCATACAAACAGTGTTCATTACAATTCTTTATCTAATGATTATCAATGACAAGTAGAAAACAAAGAAATCCAATGTCCTCATTGATCTGAGTTGAAGTTCTGGAGTAAATCTTTTGTCAGTTATTTATTCCGCTTTTTATTCTGGAGTATAACTGCTTCAACTGGAGGTTCTGTATGGGACAGAGGACCAGAGGGGCGGAGTTCCTCCCACCGTCACTACTGCAGGGATTGAAGAAGACGAAGAGTTTGTCCGTGAAGGAGCAGCCGGTGAAGGAGTAGAGGACGGCAGCTGTGTCCACATCGTACAGAGACACCAGACCGTCTTCGTAGTCAACAAACACGCCCACCTTCTTGGGCACAGACTTCAGACGGAGACGGACGCGAGTTTCAGCGAAAGCTTTGTACTCGTTCCCGTTCCTCAAAGACACGGTCCAGTAACCGTTCAGAGGACTCAGTGTGACCTGGCCCTTCCTGTCCACCGACTCACTGGCTACTCCTAAGTCCCACTTCGTCTTCCCCTCAACCAGAACCTCTAAGTAAAATCTTCCTGACGAAAAACTGTTCTTACTGAAGACACTGGCATAATAAGAAAACCTCTTGGGGTTGTCGGGGAGATTCTTGTTTACGTCACCGAACGTCACCTGTTTCCTGTCGTCAGACACGACGAGCCACGGGTTCGCTGTCTCAGGATCCAGGGTCACGTTGGTGGCATACTGCTGGGCCGTCTTCAGCTCTGCCTCAAAGAAGACCTGCATCTCTTTACTGAGCTCCTCCTCCAGCTCAGCCACAGCCGCTGCCACAGTCCCTTTATACGACGGCTGACGGACACTAACACCTGTCCAGTCTTTGGCCTCCTCAATCGACCAGAAGGTTTGGAGGAATTGGAAGTGGTCTTCAGAACACGAGAGCTGCTTCAGCTTCTCACTTTTCTTCTTCAGGTCAAACATCTCTTGCTCCAGGTCTGCAACCAAGCCTTTGGCCTGCTTCTCTATTGGTCGGTGTTTGTTATCGATCGTCTCAATGAACTCAGCCAGGCCTCGGTCGATGGGTTCCTTCAGAGCAGCAAAGACCTGAAGACCTTGTTCTTTCTCTCTGTTTGCACTTTCATAGCTGACCTCCACCGAGTGTTTGAGCTGCCCGATCATCGCCTCTCTCTTCTGGATCATCTGCTGAAGCTCAGCCTCTTTCTCGTCCAGCTCAGTCAATTTCTCTTCGTATTCTGTTTTCACAGGGACGACATTGTGTGTCTGGTGGTCTAAAACCATGCAGAGCATGCAGACACACACCTGGTCCATCTTGCAGTAGAGCTCCAGAGGTTTATAGTGTTTCACGCACATCCGAACCTGCAGGTTTTCCACAGGATGGATCAGCTGATGTTTTTTCAGCCCTAGCACTGTCAGGTGCGGCTCCAGGTGAGTTCCACAGTAGGAGGCCAGACACACCAGGCAGGACTTCAAGGCTCCCAGTTTGGTTCCAGTGCAGACGTCACAGGAAACCTCCTCTGCTGCTCCACGTGTTGGCTCTGGTTGGGTTGGTCTGAACTGAGCGGCCATCTGAGAGATCAGAGTATTGACCCGCAGCTCCGGTCTGGTGTAGAAAACCTCCTTACACATAGGACACCTGCACGGGATGTTGACAGCCCAGTGCTGAGTGATGCAGCTCTTACAGAAGTTGTGTCCACATGGTGTGGCCACTGGCTCGGTGAGCACATCCAGACAGATGGGGCACACAAACTGGTCCTGACTCAGTCGGTAGCTGGAGGCAGCCATGTGCGCACGCTGAGAACAAAAGTCAAAGTGTGAAAAACAAAACTATATCAGTTCTGTCTTATCGTGCAGTGGAGCGTGAGCTGGTGTTAATGCTCCAAGCCGAGCCGAGTACTCACATGTTCCTGTGCGGTTCAGAGGAGCTTCTGTTGTTCAACAACTTCTCTAACTACTTCTGAGAAGAGCGACTCATCTGGTGCAGCTCTGCCGTCGCTCTGGCAACCTGTCGTCTGTGGAATGAGGCGTCACTGCTTCGGCTCCACTCTTACCGAAACTGTGACCAGGTTATGTTGCATTTCTGGTTTGGGATTTTTTGGTAGTGACACATGTTTGGCACAGTGGGAACCTGGAGTTATTCTTCAGAGCAGCCAATCAGCCCCGGCAGTTATAGGTCAATGGAGAGCTCATCGTCTTTGGATCCATCGGCCTCGACACATCGCGTCGGGTTCAAAGTTTCCAAAGTGATAGAAGTTAAGGTGGATGGTTTTTCTTTAGCGGATTCTTAAAGCATTGACATGTTCTGCTTTGGCTCTAAAGTTAGAGTCAGAACGAGCTGAGCCAACAGAACAAGTTTGACAGGAAGTCACAAAGTTCCTCTGATGTGAATCTCCTGCACTGCTCTCTGTTGTGTGAGGATTTGCTTCTCAGGCTCGAAATCAGTGTTTTCATTTGTTGACTGGTTTAATAAAAAGTGAACATCATGAAAACGTTGGGACTCTCTTTGCGTCCTGGCACGACACATGTCAAATAAACGATTCTCAAGAATCTGACTCTGGAAGGAAATTCCTGTCGCTTGCTGATCACACGATATCTTCTTGTTTAAGATTCCAAAGAAGTTGGTCCAGCTCCAACAGAACTTCTCCAGGTCCCTCTCACCTGCTCGATTTAGAAAGTCGACAACATTTGAAGAACTGTAAGAAAGCTTCGCTGAGTCTGCTCACCTATCAGTGGGACGCTCTCGGAGGGCGGCATGCTCTCAGCCACCAGCAGCTGGAACACAGTGAGGGCCAGCAGCACCGTGACGCCCAGGGAAACCTTCTCCCCCGAGTCAGCGGGCAGGTAGAAGCCCAGCGGAGCCAGAAAGGAGATCATCATGCAGGGGATGAGGAGGTTGAAGATGTAGAAGGACGCCCGTCTCTTCAGGTGGAGAGTGAAGGTGATGTCCGGGTACGGATCCGAACAGCAGCCGTACAGGATGACGTTTTTCTTGGCTGGCATCCCCAGAACCTGGTTGGGAAAAGGAAATGTTTTAGATTTTTGTCAAAGAACTCTTGAACACGTTGTAAACATATGGTAACAGCTGACCTCCCACTCAACGTTGGAGACAAAGTCGGACAGGTCAGCACTGTCCAGGGCATTGGACAAGTCCATCTGGTTTCCATTGTACGTCCAGGAGCCGAAGGTCAAGTGACACTCCTGCAAATCAAAGGGGAAGAAGGCCACGTCCACGGAGCAGGAGCTTTTCGTGATGGCCGGCTGGTCCCACATCACCTGACCATCGCTACGGAGAACTACGTTGGTTTCCATGGAGCTGGAGAATTCATCGTCCGCACTGTGGAGGAGAAGGTTGAGGAGGTGAATAGAGGACAAGTGGCCGCCCTGTGTAGCTGTGAGTGTTCATCGAGGACACACCCACCTGTTGTACAGAACAATATCTGGTCTCCATACGTAGCTGCTGGGAATGCGGATGGTGTCGAGCCCGTCGTAGTCGTCCTTGTCCCAGGTGAGGTAGGCGTCCAACCACACCTGGCGGATCCACAGGTAGGTGGTCAGGATCTGGTTCCGCTCATCCTGGTGAAACCACGGACACGTGAGTGTGACACAGATATACACACAACAGGAAGACATGTGCAGTCAGGATGTGTTACCATGTCGATGATCTGGGAGAGCGTGATCTGCAGCGTGACGTTGATGATGTGGTCGGTGTCCTCCACCGGCCGCAGGGCGTTGGTGTAGTTGGAGAAAAGGTCGGTGAGCAACTTCTGAGCGAAGCGTCCGTGAGCGGCCCAACAAACTACAGAGCAACAAGAGAGAAGTCCATGAAGCTTTCTGTAGCGCCCCCTTCAGGACCAACTTCTCATCTTCTGAAAGGTGAAACCCTTTCAGAAGATGAGTCGTGTGACTGACAGAAAAGTGCAGCCTCAAGGGGGCGCTCTCCTCTCTCTCTTTATATTTACAGCTAAATGAAAACAACTGAACCAAAATTAACTGAGGCTGAATATTCCTGTTTTTTTATTCAACTTTAAATTGGATTAAATAAATTACATTTTTGAACGTGGTCCTTTTTCTCTGCAGTGATTTTCTCTTCATCCTGAAACGTCTCATGTTCCATAAAACCAGCAAATCACAACTCCCAGTTCAATTAACCTCCCTGCCTCCTCAGGATTTACACATTAATCACAGATTGTCTGCGGACTGATAATTCCACTTAATCCTGCCACAACTAATAATGAGCATGAGGATGTGACTAAAAGGAGACGAGTGAATATTCCTCCGTCAGCCTGAACCCAAACCAACGTTATCCAGTGACTCAAGATTCATAAACTGGACTTTAACAGACGGATCCATGATATGAAACGTGGATCAGTTCAGTGAGAAACAGAACATTCACCAGCTCTGAATGAATCCACACAAACACAGCAGTGAAGGGACCACAATGCATTGCAGCTACAGGATGTGATGATATCACACCAGGACGGTGTCCACACCAGGCTGATCGCATCATGAAGAACCAGATGATTCTTTTGCTGGGTTCATATCAGATGAACATGTTGTAAGTCAGAGCAGACCAAAGTGAGAGCAGCACACAGAGCTCCTCCGGCTCCAGTCACCATATAAGTAACTAGAACTCAGCCTGTGGCTCTCGGCTGCTCCCAGGCGTCTCCACGCAGCCGTGGAAGGACGTCCAGTCACCACAGAGACATTCTGTGAAGTCTGTTTGACTTTCTGCCTCTTAATCAAACCTGTTGTTCAGTGTTTGGCCCGAGGACACAGCAGAGCCTGCTTCTGTACAAGGGGTGGGAGGATTCATCCAGTGGAATACCGTGACCTACAACTATAACAAAGAAGATATAGATATAGAATTAGATAAATCATATCAATCTGGCTCTATAGTCTGTGATGCACAAAAACTAAATCCTCACCAAATATATTTATTCAGGGTCAATGCACATTAAAGATTTGTGTAAATCAGGCAGTTCAGACAATTTGGCTGATTTTCAATATAAAAAACATCCAATTATCTTGTGAGTGATTAATCTGTTTAAAAGTGACGCTGCTGCTTCGTGTGAACATCGAAGACAAAGACGTTTTCAGGATCTCACAAAGCGACTGATTTCCATCAAGCTTTGAAGACAAGAAAGAACTCGTCTGATCACAAATCATCACATTGAGCTGAAGCTTGAGGGAACGAACCCAGAACAAGAATCAAATCATCATTCGCTTCAAAAGCCAAACCAGGAGTTCTACATGTAAGTTCCACGTTAACTAAACTAAAGTCTCGAGTCCGGAGCCCAGACGCCAAACAGCTGTTTAGAGCTCCTCCCCCTTTGAGTCACCGCGGCGCAACAAAACACAAACATGTAAATCATTTATTATTTAAACGAAAACATTCAACACAACGTTTCCCGTTATTATTCAGCCTTATGAAGAGTCTCCTGCTTTTACATCCCCTCTAGACACTGGTTTATAGATTTGTAGTTTACAGAAATTGCATTTTTAATAAAACATAAAAGATAAACGTGATCTCTTTGCTGAAACAGAACCTGCAGCTTCAGCACCGACTGTAAAGCTCAGTTCACCCGTGACATTCCTCATTTATCCTGAAGATGTGACCTTGTGATATCTTATGAAAAATAGTTTATTTATTATACTTCTCCTTACAGGTTGTAAAGTAAATTTGTATTTTAGTTGAACAAAATGTACAGAATGGAAAAAACAACCAAAATAGAAATGTGTTTTTCTGTCTTAGGCCTTTTGAAGAATCGCTCATGTTCTGTGTAACGAGTGAGAAAAATGATTTTAATAATTTAATAATTATTAAACAGCCTTGAGTCAGCAGGACAAACTCCTGAAGTCTAAACAGCAATAAAGAAAAAGAGATTGATGAGTGTTGGAGGAGTCGTTAGGACGAGATAAACAGAGGTAATCCCCCCCCCACACACAGACACACACACACACACACACATGCTTTGCACAAAAAAGGAAGTGCACAAACCCACAGGGTGTTCAGTGACCTTCAGATAAGAAGAACATGTAGAATAGAAACTCAGACAGAGACACAGTGTGAGTGTGTTTGTGTGTGTGTGTGTGTGTGTGTGTGTGTGTGTGTGTGTGTGTGTGTGTGTGTGTGTGTGTGTGTGTGTGTGTCTGTGTCTGTGTCTGAGTGTGTGTGTGTGTGTTAACATCTTTTTGCTCTAAAATGGAAACGAACAACAGCCTCATGCTCATTGTTATTCATGACTCTTGTGATTATAGCTGTTGTGTTATCTCACACTTTCCTACTGTAAGAAAACTCTAACTCAATTATTTTGATTTGATTTTAAAACAAACGACGATTTTAACACAAACGACTTCCTCAAGAAATGAGATTAAATTATTTCAGATACAAACGCTGCCATCTGCTAACATGGAGGAGGTGCAAGTCCTGTCTGCTAACATGGAGGAGGAGCATGTCCAATAACACACACACACACACACACACACACACACACACACACACACACACACACACACACACACACACACACACACACACACACACACACACACACGAGACAGCTTCTTTGATCAAAGTCCTCTCGTCCATCACAACATTCCCTGGACGACACTGTTGCTATGGTTACGCCAGCTGTCTGAGAGGCTTGAGTTGTAGTTGGTAGTGAAAGCACGTGATTGGTTGTTATCGGTGGAACCTTTGGATTCGGTCCGTGACCTGTTAGGTCCACATTTGTCTCTCTTCACTCAGACGCCCACGTTCAGCTCATGGAGACGAACGCTGTCAAATGGACAAAGTCTTCAGCTGCTGATTAAATGAGGAGCTGGAAAATGAATCAATTTTCATTTCTTTAGGGTTTGATGATCTTATCGACACCAGACTGAACGAAGACTCTTCTTGTTGCTCAAATGAAAATGTCAATGAATCTCTTTGTCATTTTTATGGTAGTTTTAGAATGTTCAAAACAAGTTTTTATATTTGGACAAAGTTTTAAAAAAGAATGAAACTTTTTAAAGTTTGGAGGTAAAATCCAGTTTTTCTTCTTATTGATTCTACACTGATGCATCAGCGACAGCTGTCAATCAACCCTGAGCTGCAGTGACATCACACAGAAACGCACCAGAAGTGAAACCAGACGCAGGTCCTGGATCAGCTCAGGAATCCTCTCCTGACAAGTGAAAAGGTTCCTCACCTGGAAGCAGCAGCAGCAGCGCGGCCATGGACCAGCAGAGCAGCTTCATCTCTGATGAAGAGGAGGCTGATGAAGAGCAGGCTGATGAAGCTGCGACTCGCTGGAGTGCAGGGCTCTGTGAGGTATGAGGAGCGATTAGTGCCACACACAGGCTGAACTAACCTGGTCCTCACGTTCACTCTTTCACACTCAAATTCATGACGTTAAATTAAGGTTAAATTAAACCTTAACGTTAAATTAAGAATTGATCAGAAGATCAATTCTTAATTTAACGGACTTTAATAACAATATTAATTTTTATATCAAAAACCTTGTTTAAATTTGATTGGATTCCTGTAAAATGTTCCCGACCAGCTGAAGCTTATTAATTAAAGCTACGATCATTTGTCTGATTCCTTTGTAACATCAACAAAAATCTGCTTGAACCTTCAACACGGATCATCAACATCAGGTGACGGATCTGAACTTCTGAACCACGGTGAGAAGCTGAGGTCGGTGATCAGCTGCTCAGGAGCTGATGAGCCGGCTCCACCTCAGCTGCTCTCGAGCAAACTCACCGTTAAGAACACATCTCTTCTCTTCGGCCTTCTTCTTGACCTTACAACATTTTTATCATTATATGTTTATTAATTTAATTTCAATTATTCTACTTTATTTCATCTCATTTCTTTTTACTATTGATATTCGGATGTATTTGCTGTCTTCTTGTTGTACCTTAAACTTTGTGAAGCACTTTGGTCAAGTGGTTTAAATGTTCTATAATCAATCAATCACATTTTATTAGTTTAGTCTCATATTCACAGATCCCAGTTTGTCTCATCGTCTTTAACAAGGTGAGACGTCCTCTGGTCTTCACCCTCAATCTGGATCAGGATCCACTACCAGGATCAGGATCCACTACCAGGATCAGGTTCCTCCATCAGGATCAGGATCCACCATCAGGATCAGGATCCACTACCAGGATCAGGTTCCTCCATCAGGATCAGATGCCAACACCATACGCGATCCACCATCATGATCCACGTCATGACTCCAACTAACTTCAGAGATCTAGCGCCATCATCAGTCCAACAATTCACTTTGTCACATTTGATTCATGAACAAATGTCTTAGAATCCAGAGCTCGGCCAAAATAACTTTTTAGTTTCAGGAAGTTTTGTTAAGGAACTGAAACGTTCCTGCAGAATGTCACATTCAAACAAGTCCACCAGGGGGCAGTAACACAGGAGAACACATAGCAATGATTATACAATTCAATGTGACAACATTATCAATCATCATCTTCATCATCATCAGTACTAGTGTGGAGATGAAGGCCTGGTTCATGTTTTTAACATCATATATAATATCAATATATTTAAAAGAGGAACATTGATCTGAGCAGATCTGTGATATTTTCTTCCAGAATAAAGCTCATGAATCCAGTTTGGACTTTGTCCTGTTCAGAGCTGGATGAAGGACGGAGCTGCAGAGTGAAACATCAGCTCTGCTCCTTTTCTTCTTTGAAAAGCTTCAGTTGACTGAAGGTTAATTGAGCTGCGTCTGTAAATCCTCCAGGAAATAAAAGTAGGAGGCTTTCAGGTGAGCAGGAGGCGGAGCTTGACTGAGCCGGCCCACAGTCGTCATGGAGACAAACTGATGCTCTTTGTATGAATAGACATGGATCTCTTTAGGTAGTGTAGCAGGAATGGGATCTAAGATACAGGTTGTTGGTTTAGAACCTGAGATTATTTTGGTAAACTGATCACGGGTGATCTCAGAGAGAAGCTGTGATTCTCAGCCGGGGGGGGGGGGGGGGGGGTATTAGTGCCAATCGAGGGCAGGAGATGGTTGATTTTATTTCTAATAGTTAGAATTTTATCATTAAAAAAGGTCATAAAAATATTGCTATTTAGGGATCGAGGAACACTGGGTTCAGTGGAGGTGTGACTCTCTGTCAGCTACAGAGCTGAAGAGAAACCTGGGGTGGTTTCTATTCTTCAGACAGATGTTCTCCACCTCAGTCAGACAGATGTTCTCCTGCTCAGTCAGACAGATGTTCTCCAGCTCAGTCAGACAGATGTTCTCCTGCTCAGTCAGACAGATGTTCTCCAGCTCAGTCAGACAGATGTTCTCCAGCTCAGTCAGACAGATGTTCTCCTGCTGCAGTCAGACAGATGTTCTCCACCTCAGTCAGACAGATGTTCTCCTGTTCAGTCAGACAGATGTTCTCCTGCTCAGTCAGACAGATGTTCTCCTACTCAGTCAGACAGATGTTCTCCTGCTCAGTCAGACAGATGTTCTCCTGCTCAGTCAGACAGATGTTCTCCTGCTCAGTCAGACAGATGTTCTCCTGCTGCAGTCAGACAGATGTTCTCCAGCTGCAGTCAGACAGATGTTCTCCAGCTCAGTCAGACAGATGTTCTCCTGCTCAGTCAGACAGATGTTCTCCAGCTGCAGTCAGACAGATGTTCTCCTGCTGCAGTCAGACAGATGTTCTCCTGCTGCAGTCAGACAGATGTTCTCCTGCTCAGTCAGACAGATGTTCTCCTGCTGCAGTCAGGACTCTTCTCTCCCACCGAGGGTCCGACTCTTCTCTCCCGCTGGGGTCCGACTCTCCCTCCGAGGGTCCGACTCTTCTCTCCCACCGGGGGTCCGACTCTTCTCTCCCTCCGAGGGTCCGACTCTTCTCTCCCTCCGAGGGTCCGACTCTTCTCTCCCTCCGAGGGTCCGACTCTTCTCTCCCACCGGGGGTCCGACTCTTCTCTCCCACCGAGGGTCCGACTCTTCTCTCCCACCGGGGGTCCGGCTCGTTTCCACAGAGCGTTTTCTGCTGCTTAGCTTATTGTTAAATAAACATTAGGAAACAGGATGCAGTCGTTTCACTGAAGCGTTGCTGAGGTCACACGTCTGCTGTCCCAGAATGCACCAGGCCCAGCACCCGACAGGGCGCCCTCCTCTGTGGGGCTGCACGCTTTACCAGCAAACATTAACTCGACAAACAATAAGTGAATTACATACATACAAAGAAACTGAAATGCGTCTCCTACAAGAACCTTTAACAAAGCTGTTTGAAAAGGTCGGACCAACATTATATTTATGTGTTATTACAATTCTGCTTGAAAATGTTAGAATCTGTGATTTTAAAGTTTAGTCTCTGCAGCTGGAACCGACCAGCGAGTGAAAGGTGCTTTAGAAATAAGTTTGCTTTTCTCTGCCTAAAACGTTTTAGTTAAACGTCTTTAAAGCGTTTTCTTCAGATTTTCAGTTTATCCCGTTGATTCATTTTACATGAACCTGTTCGACCAATGAGACGCTGCCGAGGGAACAGAACCAATCAGGAGTCGCTCCTGAACATGTGATTAGAACATTCTATGTACAATAAAATGATTGTAACAGTTTGAATAGAAATAAAACGTCTGATGAACTCGAGTCAAAAGGTTTTATTAGAAAATTTTATCCAACAAGAAAATTGTTTTAAACTGAAGGAAACAAACATCTGTTTCCGTCTCTCTCTCTTCACCATCTGTCTTCTATCAACGTCTCTCTCTTCTGCTGTCTCTGTCCATCTCTCTTTTTCTGTCTCCCTCTCTCTCTCTTCTGTCCGTCTCCCTTCGCCCGTCTCTCTCTCTTCTGTCGTCTCCGTCTCTCTCTCTCCTGTCTGTCTCTCTTCGTCTGTCTCCGTCTCTCTCTCTTCTGTCTGTCTCCCTTGGTCTATCTCCGTCTCTCTCTCTTCTGTCTGTCTCCCTTGGTCTATCTCCCTCTCTTTTGTAGTCTGTGTCCGTCTCCCTTCGTCTGTCTCCCTCTCTCTCTCTTTTGTAGTCTCTGTCTGTCTCCCTTCTTCTGTCGTCTCTGTCTGTCTCTCTTTGCCTGTCTTCCTCTCTCTCTCCTTCCCTCTCATGATTTCTCCTCCTCTCCGCCTCCCCCCCCACTCTCGGTCCATTCACTTGTCCTCCTGGTGGCGCCCCCCTCTGGTTGTACTTGTCGTAGGCATTGTCCTCTTGTTCCTCTTTGACTCTGACGGCGGGTGGAGTAGGATGAAGAGGAGGATGAAGAGGAGGAGAGGCAGAGGAGGACACCCGCCCCCCTCTCTCCCGTTCTGCCTTCTTCTTCTTCTTCTTCTTTTTCTTCTTCTCTTTTTTGTCTGAAGCAGAAAACAGAGGGAGGCATGAGAGTGGACAAGTTTGTCAGGAGGATTAAAGACGTCCTCACCTTTCTTCAGCTTCTTCACAGGGATGACGTACTGCTCCTCTTCCTCGGAGGAAGAGGAGGAGGAAGACGAGGCGGACCTGGTGGCTTTGGGAGCACAGCCCTCGTCCCTCAGGTTCTTGGTGATGTCATCGATGTCCTCGAAGTCTTTGGGAGGACGATAGTCTTTAACGTGATCCACACGAATGGTCCGACCTTTGATCTGAAACATGAACAGATGCAACTTAGAAACAAGAGCCAAATGGTTTGATCGCCCCCTGGTGCCTGGCTGCAGTAGAGGTCATAACCCCTCCCCCTCCGTGACATCATGAAGTGTTCCTCAGAGACGTCTCGTCACCTTGATGCCGTTGAAGTTGTCCACAGCCAGGACGGTGCTGCGCTGGTCCTCGTAGCAGATGAAGCAGAAGCCTTTGGACTTCCCCGTCTTCTTGTCTCGCACCAGGTTGATGTTGACCACCTCGCCGTACCTGACAGGTCGCCATGGTAACAGGGTCAGTTCTCACATCATGTACGTTGAGTAAGGTGAGATCAAGAGGCCGGAGGTACGTACTGAGAGAACACGCAGATGATGTCACCTTCAGTCAGCTCGAACGGAAATCCTCCTGCAGCAAACAAAACGCTGAGTCAGTAAACAGACGGCGTGGAGCGCCGGCGCCTGACTCGACCACACGGGGGCGACTCACCCACGAAGATCCAGGCGCTGTCTTTATACTCCGTGTGCCAGGACACCGACTCCTTCACGCCGAGGTCCGCCTCCCGCTCGTTCAGCTCGTTGATGAGCTTCACCTTCGTCAGCGGACTGAAAACAGATGTGATGATTCTTTAGAAGATGTCGCAACTTTATTTACACAAACGTAAACAAAGAACAGACACGACAGCCCCAAAAGTAAAGCTCAATCATCTGTATCGCCCCCTGGTGGCTGGCAGCAGTCTGTTCCCTACATGCATGGTAAGCTAATTACTGTTTTATATTCATACTTAGTGTTTGTCGTTATTTATGAAGGAACTGCAGCTGCAGGTTTGTTTACAACTGAATATTTGATTCTACACTGTGAGGACGACTTGAAACCGGAGTCAGACTCAATCAGATCAGAACTCACGTTTCCACTCAGAGTGAGACCTGCACACCTGGGATTCAATCAGATCCAACACGTTTCAATGCAAGATTCATTTTAAATCAAAGACCGAATCAACTGATTCTAATGAAACGTTTCCTCTGAGCCGGAAGCGACCGGAGGACGAGGACAGGAAGCGACCGGAGGACGAGGACAGGAAGCGACCGGAGGACGAGGACAGGAAGCGACCGGAGGACGAGGACAGGAAGCGACCGGAGGACAGGAAGCGACCGGAGGACGAGGACAGGAAGCGACATTCAGCTCAGGGGACAAATCTAATGTTGGTTGAAGCCGAATCTCAAACTGTGGCTTCCGGTTCATGAGCAAACGAAGGATGGTTTCATTCAGCGTGTGAACCGGGTCCTGAACCGGGTCCTGAACCGGGTCCTGAACCGGGTCCTGAACCGGGTCCTGAACCGGGTCCTGAACCGGGTCCTGAACCGGGTCCTGAACCGGGTCCTCCACCGGGTCCTCCACCGGGTCCTGAACCGTGTTCCGCGGCAGCTGCGCGGTTAGCATCGGTGCCCGGGTTAGCATCGGTCCCCGGTTAGCATCGGTTCACGGGTTAGCATCGGTCCCCGGTTAGCATCGGTCCACAGGTTAGCATCGGTCCCCGGTTAGCATCGGTTCACGGGTTAGCATCGGTTCACAGGTTAGCAGCGGTCCCCGGTTAGCATCGGTTCACAGGTTAGCATCAGTTCACGGGTTAGCATCGGTCCCCGGTTAGCATCGAGCACAGAATGGAACGTAAAGTTCTTCACTTACTTCATGTTGAGTTACCGGGAGTGATGTGACGTCACGGGTCAGGAAGATGTTTATGAAGCGAGGATCTGGGCTCGTGTTGATGACGTTCGAAGCCTCGCGACTCGGCCGAACCACGTGACTGATTCAGGAAATGGTTCGCGGGTTTGGTGTGCGATTCAAAATAAAAGGGGCCGCGAAGAGTAACGGATCCCCCCATAGGACCCCCCCCCCCACACACACACACACACGTACTTGTCTTGGGACGTTGTTGTGCGTGTGCTTGTGTAGCGGTGTGAATATGATAAGTTGTGTTAAATCCTTTTCAACTTGGGACTGCAGCCACCGTTTTGACGTATGTCTTTTATTTTGCCGTATGCGTTTTATTTTGGAAACCCACAGCGGTTCAACTGCTTCCGTTAAGCTGAGGGAAGTGAACAGAGAAGCAGCGGAGCAGAGACCGTCACATTGCAACATATGCTAGAGGATTGGGGGGGGGGGCTGTTGTTTTTAAATAAACTGTTATGCCTATTGTACGTGTTACATTAAGTCCCCACACACATAGGCACAGTCTCAAACTCAGTAACACAAGCACATTCACATCACAACACTCTCACCGACTGGTTTCCACTTTCCCTTTTGACCCCACCATTGTATCATAAAGACAGACACCATTAATATCATTATAATTACATGTAATGTCCACTTGATGGCGCAGGAGAGCACATGAAGCACCATGAAGCTTCGGCCTATGAGTGAACCAGTTGGATGGAAAGATTCAAAACTTCATGAAGCGTTGAATCTTTCCATACACTTTCTTTCCATATCTTTTCCAAATACTACCTCTGACGCAGATTTGACATATTTCAGTGAACCTCCCGTACACCAGGCGGCGCTGCTCGGCGAACACACACCGACCGACCCGGTTGGTAAACATCAGTGTCGCTTGGTTCAGGATCAGAGAGAGAAACAAAACACGTGGACAGTATTTACGTTTATTTTCTTACTATTATAGTAATTTTAATAATCTGATCTGTGAAAGCTACACTATACGAACTCTTGCTGTTAGCTTCATGGCGCTAACGGTAGCTACATGATACTACTGTTAGCTAGGCTGCTGTTAGCTTCATGGAGCTAACGGTAGCTCGGCTGCTGTTAGCTTCATGGAGCTAACGGTAGCTACATGATACTACTGTTAGCTAGGCTGCGGTTAGCTCCATGGAGCTAACGGTAGCTACGTGATACTACTGTTAGCTAGGCTGCGGTTAGCTTCATGGAGCTAACGGTAGCAACATGATACTACTGTTAGCTTCACTTAGCATCACTGTGATAACAGTTCATTGAAGTGACATCACATTCACTCAGTTTAACCAAACTCCTGTTTTGTGTTACACAAACGTTTTTATTGTGATGATATGCCAGTCATTGTGTAGTTGGTGTGATATTAACTTGAATCGTTGTTTCCATAGAGATTTGAAACGCTCAGAATATGTCACATGTTTGTTTTGATCTGAAGGCACCAGCAGGGGGAGGAGCCACTGTGTCGCCTCCAACCTGAGAGCTGATTGGTTGTCTCCACAGGATGATCTGTCAGATCTTCATCTTGTCATCAAAGGGCGACCGGCTCATCTACAAAGACTGTATCCTCCATATATACACACTATGACACACAACACTATATATAACACAACACTCTATATATAACACAACACACTATATATAACAACACACTATATATAACACAACACTCTATCAACACAGTATATATGACACAACACTAATTCCAGAACACGTGTCAGTTTTAACTTTCTGAACTTCAGTTTGACAGTGAAAGAAATAAATTCTTCTCTCAAACAGACGTTAAAATGAGGTTCTTCAAAGTTTCTCTTTATTTCATCCATTAAACATCTGCACACAAGTTTCAATCAATCACATTTTATTTGTTTAGTCTCATATTCACAGGTCCCAGTTTGTCTCCTCGTCTTCAACAAGGTGAGATGTCCTCTGGTCTTCAACAAGAGTCAAACTACTGAGACCTGTAGCAGGTGCAGAAGGTAGAAACCTCAGAGACACGTGTGAGGACCCGTCTCCAGGAGACACATGTGAGGACCCGTCTCCAGAAGACACGTGTGAGGACCCGTCTCCAGGAGACACGTGTGAGGACCCGTCTCCAGGAGACACGTGTGAGGACCCGTCTCCAGGAGACACGTGTGAGGACCCGTCTCCAGGAGACACGTGTGAGGACCCGTCTCCAGGAGACACATGTGAGGACCCGTCTCCAGGAGACACATGTGAGGACCCGTCTCCAGGACGGACACGAGTCCAGCAGATGTCCCGTGGAACAGAGGACATCACAGAGATCAGAGTCTTCACAGCTTTGATTAGAATAAACAGTTTGTAGCAGAACTGAAGATCAATGACCTGATGGATTATTGTCAGTCGAGTCTCTGAGGAGAAATATTATATATCAAGCAGTCTTGTTGTGATCATAGTCCACCATCAGGATCAGGATCCACAATCAAGATCAGGATCCACCATCAGGATCCACAATCAAGATCAGGATCCACCACCAGGATCAGGATCCACCACCAGGATCAGGATCCACCACCAGGATCAGTGTCCACCACCAGGATCAGGATCCACCACCAGGATCAGGATCCACCACCAGGATCAGGATCCACCACCAGGATCAGGATCCAGCACCAGGTTCAGGATCCACCACCAGGATCAGGATCCACCACCAGGATCAGGATCCATCATCAAGATCAGGATCCAGCACCAGGTTCAGGATCCACCACCAGGATCAGGATCCACCACCAGGATCAGGATCCACCACCAGGATCAGGGTCCACCACCAGGATCAGGATCTCTGATCCACTTTCAGAGAGTTTCCCTCAGTTGTGGTATCTGCTGGTTTCTTCTTCAGAAGTCAAACTTCCATGTGTGACTGAGCTGATCACACAGGAAGCAGCGGGTTATCTTGAGTTACATTAACCAGAACTACTCAGCATGTGTTAGTCTATCAGCTCGTTAATAGATGAATGAATAATTAATAATGAAAGATCGCTTGTTTCTACTTTTCTTCTTTCATTGTTTAAATGAACTTAACTGGAGCATCAGTCCGTGGAGAAGCTGGAAGTGATGTCGTCGGTACTTTCTACGAGAAGGTCACAGCGCTGACTGGAGACCAGCCTCCGGTTGTCATGGTAACATTGTCTCTGTGTGTGTATGTGAGGATGCCGTCAAACCCTCAGACAATCAAACTACATTTTTAGCACATTAGTTCCATTAGTTCAGCCGACAGGAGAGAAAGAGGATTAAACTTAATATTGAATTAAAAAGATTGAATCAATTTGTTCAGAGGAACCGAGAAAAGAGTTTAGACGAGATCCTTAATGAAGACTAAGAGGAAGTGAAGGATTGTGGGTCACTGATCAGAAACGTCAGAGGCGTTAATGTGAGTTAATACATAATAAGTTCATGTATAATACAGGAGTCAAAGAAGAAGAGAACAGGATTTATATCCATAAACTTTTTACATTGAAACATTTTCCTCCTCTGACCTGAAGCACGTTGTTGTGTTGGATTCTGCAGACTCACAAAGATCTTCACTTCATCCACGTCAGGCAGGGAGGGCTGTACTGGGTCGCCACGACAACCGACGACTCCTCGCCGTTCACCGTCATCGAGTTTCTCAACAGGTACGAAGTTTATGCTCAAAAGTCTTTGAGTTGGAACGTTTGAAATAAGAACAAAACGGGAACACAGACCTGACACTAGCACACACAACATGTAGACAAATATCACAGTTTATATTTATCTCTTCATCTTTATGAATTTATATAAAATCATTTGTCAGTTAATGTAAACCTGGGAAGTGTCAGTGATTTTATTTTCACTGTATTGGCAGATCGTTTGATGTTTTTAATCGTTAAAAGTCATATTCAAGTTTAAATAGTTGTATTAAAACCTGTAATAAAAACATTGATACTAAACAAGCATCTGAATATAAAGAAGAGACAAATATCACGATAATACTCTTAAAATCGTTTTCAGGTTTTGTTTCACAAGAGAAGATTCTGAATAATTGAAAATAGAAATATGAAAGGATGCATTCAAAATGAATAGAAAACTGATTGATGTATTAAACATAAATATAAAGAGTAAAGGTGTCATCATCACACAGCTGTGGGGGTGTATGTCAGCTGTGCAGGTCACATGACAGCAGGTGTGTCCACAGGCTGGCGGCGCTGGTGAAGGATTACTGCGGCTCGCTGTCGGAGAAGCTGCTGCAGAGCAACTTCGCTCTGATCTACGAGCTGCTGGACGAGCTGCTGGTGAGCTCGTCTTCATCACTCCACTGAACACTGAGCTGCTCGTCTTCATCACTCCACTGAACACTGAGCTGCTCGTCTTCATCACTCCACTGAACACTGAGCTGCTCGTCTTCATCACTCCACTGAACACTGAGCTGCTCAGATCTCAAACTGTTAAACATATGAACTTTCCTCTAGTGGGTTATAAAGGTTTTTATGTAAAAGTTCTGCAAAGTAAAAAAACTCAACCTGAATATAAACAGAATATGTTTCCTTCTGAAATCATACTTCATTCTCCCTAGCAAAGAATTCAACATTTAGAAAACAGCTTCACCTCAGGAAAGAGGAAGTTACTCTGCACCTGACTGTGTGTGTGTCTGTGTGTGTCTGTGTGTGTGTCTGTGTGTGTGTGTCTGTGTGTGTGTGTGTGTGTGTGTGTGTGTGTGTCTGTGTGTGTGTGTGTGTGTGTGTGTCCCTCTCAGGACTACGGTTATGTCCAGACGACGTCCTCCGACGTCCTGAAGAACTTCATCCAGACAGAAGCAGTTTCCTCTCGACCCTTCAGCCTGTTTGACCTGAGCAATGTCGGCCTGGTGCGTTCACTGCTGTGGTTTGTTTTGTTTGGTCCCATCTGCCAACATGGAGGAGGAGGAGTGGCTGACCTATACTGCAGCCAGACACCAGGAGGCGATAGAGGAGCCATCTTGATTGTTTTCACTGATTATTTAACCCCATGATTCAGTTACTGCAGATGTGATTTCTGTTTCTAAAAGCAGATGTTTCAGGTCAGTGACGTCACACATCATGTGTCCAACAGGAATAACATCCTGTCTGTCGTGGGGACACACTGAGACTCTGAGGACTCAGTGTGTCCTCAGACTCCGAGTGTGTCCTCAGACTCAGTGTGTGTCCTCAGACTCAGTGTGTGTCCTCAGACTCAGTGTGTTTCCTCAGACTCAGAGTGTGTCCTCAGACTCAGTGTGTGTCCTCAGACTCAGTGTGTGTCCTCAGACTCAGAGTGTGTCCTCAGACTCAGTGTGTGTCCTCAGACTCAGTGTGTGTCCTCAGTCAGAGTGTCCTCAGACTCAGTGTGTGTCCTCAGAGTCTCAGTGTGTGTCCTCAGAGTCAGTGTGTGTCCTCAGACTCACAGTTGTGTCTTGAAGTGAATCCAACTTCTGAAGTGTTGTATGTTTCATCACCAGTGGAATGTTCATGTGTTTCTCTGAACTGGAGAAAATGTTGTGTTTGTAATTTACACACATGTTAAGTTGTGTACTTTTAATATGAAGTAGCACTAGCTTCTCATTGTGTTCACAACATGACTGTTTGACATCTCCCTTGTTGTTGTTCTGTAGTTCGGTGCGGAGACGCAGCAGAGTAAAGTGGCTCCGAGTTCTGCAGCCACCCGACCCATCCAGTCCAGAGAGCAGGTGACCTCCTCCTCCTAACCCTCCTCCTAACCCTAACCCTAACCCTAACCCTCCTCCTAACCCTCCTCCTAACCCTAACCCTAACCCTAACCCTCCTCCTAACCCTAACCCTCCTAACCCTCCTCCTAACCCTAACCCTAACCCTCCTAACCCTCCTCCTAACCCTCCTCCTAACCCTAACCCTCCTCCTAACCCTCCTCCTAACCCTAACCCTAACCCTCCTCCTAACCCTAACCCTAACCCTCCTCCTAACCCTAACCCTAACCCTCCTCCACGTTTACTGACTCAGACGCCGGGAGATTTAAAATCCACATGTTCCAGTTAATAGTCTGGTCCCAGTCTGACTTCCTGAGAACTAACCTCACAGTTTCCACACATGTTGTTTTTTTCCAGGGAGGAAAGAGCGAGATATTTGTGGACGTGATCGAGAGGATGTCGGTGGTCATCGGCTCCAACGTGAGTAGCGTCAGCCGCTGGCTCGGTCCCGACTCCAGAACCCGACGCTGAACCTGTTTCTGTGTCTCAGGGAGTCGTGATGAAGGCCGACGTGGAGGGAGAGATCAAAGTCAAGTGCTACATGTCCAGCTGCTCAGGTGACATCAAAGGAACCAGAGACCAGAACCTTCATTCACCCACATGCTTAGTTTGATGTCGGTACCAGACCTAGCTCCGCCCCAAACTAACCCCGACCAATCACACTCTTCCTCTAAACATCCGTCTGATGACAGCATCCAGCCCCAGCCAATCAGAGACGAGATGAACTCGTTACAGCAGAACGTCGTCAGAATGAGACGGAAGAGAAACACGTGAAAGTATCAAACAGAATAAAACATAAACAATTAAATATATTACAAGATCAATACAGAGAGTGTGAACATAACAGTAACCTTATATAGACGTGAATATTATGTGTAGAGAAGCGTTCTTTAGTAAAATGACACGGGGTGTTAATGTATTTGTCCTTAATATATGAATAAATGTATAAATATATTTATTCATATATAAATAAAATATTGTTATAAGTAGGAATTTATATCTTTGATAACATGTCGTCTTTTTATAGAGATGAGAATCGGTCTGAATGAAGAGTTCAGCATCGGAAAGTCACAGCTCAGAGGTAACACACACACACACAGACACACACACACAGACACACACAGACACACACAGACACACACACACAGACACACACACACACAGACACACACAGACACACACACACACAGACACACACAGACACACACACACACAGACACACACACACACAGACACACACAGACACACACACACACACAGACACACACACACACACACAGACACACACACACACAGACACACACAGACACACACACACACAGACAGACACACAGACACAGATGAACTGATTAGATGTCAGAGGTCAAAGGTCACTGTGACCTCAGCCGTAGCCTGCTCTGATTGGTGGAACCACCTGTACTTCCTGGTGTTGTCTCCAGGTTACGGAGCGGCTGTCCGGGTCGATGAGTGCAGCTTCCATCAAGCCGTCCGATTGGACGAGTTCGACAGCCAGCGCGTCCTGCGTCTGTGTCCCAGTCAGGGCGAGGTGCGTCCCCTGTCCTCAAGTCTGTCCTCAAGTCTGTCCTCAAGTCCGTCCTCAAGTCTGTCCTCGAGTCTGTCCTCAAGTCTGTCCTCAAGTCTGTCCTCGAGTCTGTCCTCAAGTCTGTCCTCAAGTCTGTCCTCGAGTCTGTCCTCGAGTCTGTCCTCAAGTCTGTCCTCAAGTCTGTCCTCGAGTCTGTCCCTAAGTCTGTCCTCGAGTCTGTCCTCGAGTCTGTCCTCGAGTCTGTCCTCATGTCTGTCCTCGAGTCTGTCCTCAAGTCTGTCCCCAAGTCTGTCCTCAAGTCTGTCCTCAAGTCTGTCCTCAAGTCTGTCCCCGAGTCTGTCCTCGAGTCTGTCCTCAAGTCCGTCCTCATGTCTGTCCTCACACACGGCTCCACGAGCTGCAGCTTCACACTCTGACCCGTAAAACCATCGTGTAGAAAACTAAACATAATTTATAAAAAATATATTTCTATTACATTTCAAGAATACATCCGATTCTTCATTTTGTGAATAAAACCAAAAGAACGAGAATTAAGTTGAAATTTCAAGATTTAATTTGAACTTTTAGTAAAATAATAAACCATTAAAATTTGATATATTTTATACCAACATACAAAAAATCTCATTACACTGAGTTTAATACAAATCAACATATTGTAGGAGTCGAGGGAATAATGTAATCCGGAGATCTTCTAGTTTGTGCGTTTATTTTTACAAACAAATCAACCACAGAGACTTCCGGGCGCCACCAAAACATCCACTTTTAACCCCCCCCAGTGCACTCGTTACCTTGGTAACCCCACAGCTCCTTACCAGGTGTGTAAGTGTGAAAACCACATTAGTGCAAACCATCTTTGGTGAATTCTGTATAATAACCTGTCCCCTTCAATATTACTGTATTGACCTGTGTAGCCACAGTGAGGAGGCTGAACTCCTAACGGTTCTTCATTCTCTGACCCTTGAACGAGTTGAAACCACGACCTTCACTTCTATAAACTTCAGTAGAAATGATTACAGTCTGAACTTGATTTCATTTTCTGGACAGATCACAACTTTAACTTTATTTATTAAATATAACAAATTCCTCTTCTGATTTAGTTCGACTTAAGATAAAAACCTCTCATTTTGTCTCATTTCTGGTCCGCAGCACTGTTGATGCGTTCTCCTGTTTATAATATTTAACTATTGAAATCCTGTCTGCTCACAGCAAACAGTGATGACGTACCAGCTGAGCAACGACCTGCCCTCGGCCCCGCCCTTCCGCCTCTTCCCCACCGTCGAGAGAGACAGCGGAGGAAGGTAGAGACGACAAGATCAACACAACACACAACCACGTGACGCTTGGATGGGAAGAATTAAAAGTCCTTCATGTTTAACATGTATTAATATGAGGCTCCAACACTGAATGTCACAAATCAAACACGTTTTTATAAAAACAACAGTTATTCTTTTACTCTGGACGTTCAATGAAATATCTGTTGCCATCAGAATATGAGTCAAGTTGATTTGTAGGTCAAAGGTTAAAGGTTAAAGGTTTGTTCTTCTTCAGGTTGGTGATGTACATGAAGCTTCGCTGTGATCTGCCTCCGAAGACGTGAGTTTTTATTTCATCATCAAACGTCTTTAAAAAAACATCAAAAACAAACCAAGTTCTTCTGAAGTTAAAATGTTTAAAAGAAGCTTTACAGATCTCACACACACACACACACACACACACACACACACACACACACACACACACCTCTCTATCGTTGTGAGGACACAACAGTTGTTTAGCTGTGGAACAAACTCTGGAGACGACTCTCTGGATTCCACCTGGAGTCTGAAACCAGCTTCAGTGATGAAGGGTCCAGTCTTCACCCTGAGACAGACTCTGAATCTGTGAGACAAATGTCCTCACCATGATGGTACATTACCAAAATTGGCCTCATAGCTATAGATAGACACACACACACACACACAGACAGACACACAAACACACATGCACTAACACGTTGCATGTCTCCCCCCCCCCCCCCCCCGTGGTAGCTTCAGTTGTCTGGGTTACTGTAAAAAACATGGCTGCCAGTTTGGTTTTAATTAGTTATTTGATGACATGATGATTGACAGCTGATGAAGAAGAAGAAGAATGTAGTTAGAGTAAACAGAGTAGTTGAGTAAATGATGCTTTTAATCTTCTGATGAACTGAGCACAGAGTGTTTATAAACATGTGGAGGATTAATGAACGTTAGCACTTGTGATGATGATGAAGATGAAGATGCTGATGAAGAGGATGTCTTTGTGGTTGCAGCGCTGCCATTAACGTGTGTGCCACCGTGCCCGTCCCCAAAGGCTCCGTGAGGTGAGACGCTCCCATGCAAATATGTGCTGACATTAAAATCTGATGTTTGTTATGGAAATGATCTGAGAGCTGGACTGCACTGGTCCAACAGGAAGCTCCGGGTGTCACATGGAAAAACCTGGAGCGAGTTTCAATAGGAAACAACATTAACAAATCAGGAAGCAGCCGACCACGGCGCTGCTGCTTTGCTATTTAAACTCATGGAAATGTTCACAGGTCACATGACCACTGACACTTGTTCCTCTTTTCTTAAATCTGTCAAACTTTATCAGCTCAGAGTTCTGCACGATCCGCTGATGAGCTGAAAATATAAATACTGACGATGATGAAACAATGTCAAATAAACACCGGAAAACGTAGAAGAAAGGGAATTAAAACGTTATAATCTTTAACTTCTTTGTCTTTGTGGAGAGATGGTAAATCATAGGAAGCGATATCCTAATCAAACTGTTAAATAATCAAATAAGTGTAATAATAATGAATGATAGAATTTGCAACATTGACATAAAAATAGAACAATGTTTATAAAACCAAACGATTTTGAATTTAGGTGGAAGAGATATTTTTCAGATTTTTGTGTATATAATAAAACCGTCAGTTTTCCATTGGTTTGTGTTTCTCAACAATCGACCACAGTTTACATCAGTGATGTGAAGAAAGAAGCAGAATTATTTGTGTAAAACATTAATATCAATTTAATTAACTTTATTTATCTTCAATCTTAACAGACGTGAAGTTTCTTTACACAGTGAGGTTGAGACACTGTTGCTATGGTTACGCCTGCTGCTCTCGTTTTGATTTGAAAACTCTGAGTTTGTGTTTGAGTCTGAAACTGGGACGTTAGTAAACGATGACCGGACGTTCTCGTCCTGATTGGTTCTCATCAGTCACATGACTCGACTAGCAGCGTGAACACAAAGCGTCGCTAACACTTCCTGTCGCTAACACTTCCTGTCAGTTACACTTCCTGTCGGTAACACTTCATGTCGCTAACACTTCCTGTCAGTTACACTTCCTGTCGGTAACACTTCCTGTCAGTTACACTTCCTGTCAGTAACACTTCCTGTCGCTAACACTTCCTGTCGCTAACACTTCCTGTCGCTAACACTTCCTGTCGGTAACACTTCCTGTCGCTAACACTTCCTGTCAGTTACACTTCCTGTCGGTAACACTTCCTGTCAGTTACACTTCCTGTCAGTTACACTTCCTGTCGCTAACACTTCCTGTCAGTAACACTTCCTGTCAGTAACACTTCCTGTCGGTAACACTTCCTGTCTGTAACACTTCCTGTCAGTAACACTTCCTGTAGGTAACACTTCCTGTCAGTAACACTTCCTGTCGGTAACACTTCCTGTCGGTAACACTTCCTGTCTGTAACACTTCCTGTCGGTAACACTTCCTGTCGGTAACACTTCCTGTCGGTAACACTTCCTGTCGGTAACACTTCCTGTCAGTAACACTTCCACCTCGTCTCTGCTCTGACTCGTCACCTTCACTGTTCCTCCTTCAGAGACAATCTACTTCCTGTTTACATCACATGACCAGTGGGCGTGAACGGTCATGTGACGTGTGTTCAGGTGTTAGTGTGGACGCAGGTGATTTTAGTTTTAAAACCCTATGTTTTTAATAGAGGCCATGTCAGTGCTGGTTGTGTGTTGTGTGTTGGTTGTGTGTTGTGTGTTGGTTGTGTGTTGTGTGTTGGTTGTGTGTTGTGTGCTGGTTGTGTGTTGGTTGTGTTGTGTGCTGGTTGTGTGTTGGTTGTGTGTTGTGTGTTGGTTGTGTGTTGTGTGTTGGTTGTGTTGTGTGCTGGTTGTGTGTTGTGTGTTGGTTGTGTGTTGGTTGTGTTTTGTGCTGGTTGTGTGTTGTGTGCTGGTTGTGTGTTGGTTGTGTGTTGTGTGTTGGTTGTGTGTTGTGTGCTGGTTGTGTGTTGTGTGTTGTGTGCTGGTTGTGTTGTGTGCTGGTTGTGTGTTGTGTGTTGGTTGTGTGTTGTGTGCTGGTTGTGTTGTGTGCTGGTTGTGTGTTGGTTGTGTGTTGGTTGTGTTTTGTGCTGGTTGTGTGTTGTGTGCTGGTTGTGTGTTGGTTGTGTGTTGTGTGTTGTGTGTTGGTTGTGTGTTGTGTGCTGGTTGTGTGTTGTGTGTTGTGTGCTGGTTGTGTTGTGTGCTGGTTGTGTGTTGGTTGTGTGTTGTGTGCTGGTTGTGTTGTGTGCTGGTTGTGTGTTGTGTGTTGGTTGTGTGTTGGTTGTGTTTTGTGTTGTGTGTTGGTTGTGTGTTGTGTGTTGGTTGTGTGTTGTGTGCTGGTTGTGTGTTGTGTGTTGTGTGTTGTGTGCTGGTTGTGTGTTGTGTGTTGGTTGTGTGTTGTGTGTTGGTTGTGTGTTGTGTGCTGGTTGTGTGTTGGTTGTGTGTTGTGTGTTGTGTGTTGTGTGCTGGTTGTGTGTTGTGTGTTGGTTGTGTGTTGTGTGCTGGTTGTGTGTTGTGTGCTGGTTGTGTGTTGTGTGCTGGTTGTGTGTTGTGTGTTGTGTGTTGGTTGTGTGTTGTGTGCTGGTTGTGTGTTGTGTGCTGGTTGTGTGTTGTGTGTTGGTTGTGTTGTGTGCTGGTTGTGTGTTGGTTGTGTGTTGTGTGCTGGTTGTGTGTTGTGTGCTGGTTGTGTGTTGTGTGTTGTGGGTTGTGTGTTGGTTGTGTGTTGTGTGCTGGTTGTGTGTTGTGTGTTGGTTGTGTTGTGTGCTGGTTGTGTGTTGGTTGTGTGTTGTGTGCTGGTTGTGTGTTGTGTGCTGGTTGTGTGTTGTGTGCTGGTTGTGTGTTGTGTGCTGGTTGTGTGTTGGTTGTGTGTTGTGTGTTGGTTGTGTGTTGTGTGCTGGTTGTGTGTTGTGTGCTGGTTGTGTGTTGTGTGCTGGTTGTGTGTTGTGTGCTGGTTGTGTGTTGGTTGTGTGTTGGTTGTGTGTTGGTTGTGTGTTGTGTGTTGGTTGTGTGTTGTGTGCTGGTTGTGTGTTGTGTGTTGGTTGTGTGTTGGTTGTGTGTTGGTTGTGTGTTGGTTGTGTGTTGTGTGCTGGTTGTGTGTTGTGTGCTGGTTGTGTGTTGTGTGCTGGTTGTGTGTTGGTTGTGTGTTGGTTGTGTGTTGGTTGTGTGTTGTGTGCTGGTTGTGTGTTGTGGATGAATGCTCTCGTCTGTTCTGGATCAGTTTGGTGGAAACTGATCATCTGAAAGGGTTGGGACAGGATTATCCATCACATTGTGTGTGTGTGTGTGTGTGTGTGTGTGTGTGTGTGTTTGTGTGTGTGTTTGTGTGTGTGTTTGTGTTAAACTCTGAAAGAATTACCTCAGCTCTGCAACACCTCCACTGCACCAACCTCGACCCCCCTGGTGACCTCTGACCTCCACAGGCAGCATCTGTAGTTACCTGATTGTGTGTGTGTCTGTGTGTGTCTGTGTGTGTCTGTGTGTGTCTGTGTGTGTCTGTGTGTGTCTGTGTGTGTGCAGTCTGTCACAGGAGCTCAGCAGTCCAGACCAGAGCTCTGAGCTGAAGCCCCAGAGCCGAGCTGTTGTCTGGCAGATCCCTCGTTTCCCCGGAGGTACACAACTCTGTGCTCTGTTCAAGGTGAAGCCACACACACATGGACACACACACACAGACACACACACACACACACATGGACACACACACATGGACACACACACACACACACAGACACACACACCAGTTTTCACTGTCAAACCAACCTTTTGCCCCCCCAGCTGGAGGTGGCCGGCCTCAGCTCCGCCTCCCTGCTGGAGGTGGGTCCGGTGGGTCTGAGCTTCGAGCTGCCGAAGGTCACCGCCACCGGGCTGCAGATCCGCTTCCTGCGCCTGGCGCCCGTCCAGCCGGGTCCGGCCCAGCGCTGGGTCCGCTACGTCACCCACTCCGACTCCTACAGCCTCCGCATGTGAGACCAGCGAGACCAGGGTGGACCAGGGAGGACCAGGGAGACAAGGGAGGACCAGGGAGACAAGGGAGGACCAGGGAGACCAGGGACACCAGGGAGACCAGGGACACCAGGGAGGACCAGGGAGACCAGGGACACCAGTGAGACCAGGGTGGACCAGTGAGACCATGGACACCAGGGACACCAGTGAGACCAGTGAGACCAGGGAGACCAGGGACACCAGGGACACCAGGGACACCAGTGAGACCAGTGAGACCAGTGAGACCAGGGAGACCAGGGAGGACCAGGGAGACAAGGGAGGACCAGGGAGACCAGGGAGGACCAGGGACACCAGTGAGACCAGTGAGACCAGGGACACCAGGGAGACCAGGGAGACCAGGGACACCAGGGACACCAGTGAGACCAGTGAGACCAGTGAGACCAGGGACACCAGGGAGACCAGTGAGACCAGGGACACCAGGGAGACCAGTGAGACCAGGGACACCAGTGAGACCAGTGAGACCAGGGACACCAGTGAGACCAGCGAGACCAGGGACACCAGGGAGGACCAGGGAGACCAGGGACACCAGTGAGACCAGGGTGGACCAGGGACACCAGGGAGGACCAGGGAGACAAGGGACACCAGGGACACCAGGGAGACCAGTGAGACCAGGGAGACCAGGGAGACCAGGGAGACCAGGGACACCAGGGACACCAGTGAGACCAGTGAGACCAGTGAGACCAGGGAGACCAGGGACACCAGGGACACCAGTGAGACCAGTGAGACCAGGGTGGACCAGGGAGACCAGGGAGGACCAGGGAGACAAGGGACACCAGGGAGACCAGTGAGACCAGTGAGACCAGGGAGACCAGGGAGACCAGGGACACCAGGGACACCAGGGACACCAGTGAGACCAGTGAGACCAGTGAGACCAGGGACACCAGGGAGACCAGGGAGACCAGTGAGACCAGGGACACCAGTGAGACCAGTGAGACCAGTGAGACCAGTGAGACCAGGGACACCAGGGAGACCAGTGAGACCAGGGACACCAGTGAGACCAGCGAGACCAGGGACACCAGGGAGGACCAGGGAGACCAGTGAGACCAGTGAGACCAGTGAGACCAGTGAGACCAGGGACACCAGGGAGACCAGGGAGACCAGTGAGACCAGTGAGACCAGTGACACCAGTGAGACCAGTGAGACCAGGGACACCAGTGAGACCAGTGAGACCAGTGACACCAGTGAGACCAGTGAGACCAGGGACACCAGTGAGACCAGTGAGACCAGGGACACCAGGGAGACCAGTGAGACCAGGGACACCAGTGAGACCAGTGAGACCAGTGAGACCAGGGAGGACCAGGGAGACCAGTGAGACCAGTGAGACCAGTGAGACCAGGGACACCAGTGAGACCAGTGAGACCAGTGAGACCAGGGACACCAGTGGACAGGAAGTCCATTCCATAACCAACAACATGTTTATCACTTTTTATTTATTACACTGTGACACAAATCTGAGCAAAGAACAAATAAAAGTCTTTCACTTCTCCTGCACATGGGGTTTGTTTGTGTATTTTTGTGTTTGTTTGTGTATTTCTGTTTGTGTGTGTCTGTGTATATTGTGTATATTTGTTGTGGGTCCTGACCTGTGTCAGTGTTTCTTTTCTCATCGATGAATCATCTTCTGTCTTTTAATATTTAAACTGATGCTGGAGACTGAGTGTGTGTGTGTGTGTGTGTGTGTGTGTGTGCGCGAACGTGCGTGCAAACACTCACACACACTCTCACACACACACACACACACATCCTGTCTTTGCGGAAGTCGCAGCATTCGAGGCGGCGCTAAGTGGACTTCTCCCCCGGACCCAGTGCTTATCAGAGCGGATCTCCTTCTGGCTCTTCAGGCTCCTGAGAGCGGATCTTGTGAGCGGAGCTCCGTCATCTCTCCCCGGGTCCAACGCCAGCCCTTCCCCGCCTCCAGGCGCAGTTTGCCGGGGTCTTCTGTCGTCCGCCTGCCGAGGAGATGGGGGACAAGGCGGGCACCAGGTAGGAGCTAGCATGCTAGCAGCTAGTTAGCAGCTAGTTAGCAGCGGAGCTCACGCACTTGGCTAGCGGCAGCCGAGCGGCGGCTGGCCCGGGCGGAGGAGCTCCTCTCCGGCTGTGCTGCTGGCCTGCAGCCGCTTCCTGGGGAGGAGCGGCCCGGGGACGAGTCCTCCAGCCCCGGGTCGTGTCCGAGCCTCCGGGGCGATGACCTCTTCCCCGGGGAGGCCACGCTAGCTCGGCAGGGTGGGGCTAGCTAGCTGCTCCGGGCTCGGGTCTGTCAGATGAAGCGTGTGATGTGTTCGAGTCCCCCCCCACCTACACGTCGGTGTGAGGGACACACACTAGCTGTCACCGGGGACACACACCAGCTGTCACCGGGGACACACGGCGAGATGGGCGGCGTCGACCCTGCTCCCTGACCCGCTGCTGGAGGTCCACCGACCCGCGAGCAGAGGCTCCACAGGCGGGCTGTGGTCCAGCTGAGGAGCCGGGGTCCGGTCCGAGCTGCCCGGGGCAGGGTGGGGGTGAGGCCGGGGGAGAGTGGGGGTGAGGCCGGGCAGGTGAGGGGTGCAGGCCGGGGGAGGCTGGTGCTGCTGCCCGTGGTTCAGGCTCATGTCACCGCAGGAGAAGGAAGAGGAGCCGCAGGTGATCAAAGCCCTGGATCCGGATCAACCGGTTCCTTTGATCCTCAGGTGTTTACACTCATTATGTCAAATGGTGATGAAGAAGAAGAAGAGGAAGAAGAAGAAGAAGACAGTGGCTCCCGTCAATCACCCGAACCAAGCAGAAGATCTCTCATGGAGAAACGAGCATTAGTTTCTAAACGATCTCTTTAAATATGTCTGATTCTTTTCATCACGAGCCATAAACTGAAAGATCTGTGACAAACAAACTGTAAATATTGTTTCAGATATGGAATCAAAACAGCTGCTGAATGAGTCTCTCCTCAGATGATCAGGGACTGATCGGTGGTTGATCTGAAAGAACGCTGCTGAACTCTCTCATGCAGACATGGAGATCAGTCCGTATGAATAATTATTATAATGACCTTTCATCAGTAGCAACATAACGAAGGTGATTTATGTATTTATCTCCTGAGCACTTTGTGTAAACACACTGAGCAGGTTTCTACTTCTCTGAAAGAGCCCTCACTCAGTCATCTTTAAACAAAACACAAATAATAACCTGTCATCATAATTAATTATAGGAACATTTTAATCTTTAACTTTTGGCAGAATCCTGATTTGTAGTTTTGTCATGTGACAGGCGTTTAAATTGAAGCGCTGCAGTGATTGGTTGATTGGCAGGAGAATGATTGACAGCTGTTTTTATGATTCACTTCATACACAAGACAAGAAATGATATCACATCCAGAAACATGTCCTGAAGAGTTCTCTGTGTTCTTCACCAGGTTTAAACCGTGTTGATTATTTTTATATAAACTGTTACAGACATAGAAAATGTAGATGAAATGATAAACATGCTATGAACACGTAATGAAATAACTCTTTGATGAATAAGATGTAAACAGACGATTCTCAGCTGATCAGCACAAACACACAATCTGGTCGTGTGTCGACTTTCACTCGGTCCACTTCAGCCTGGACTTCCTGTCTCCGCCCACATGTGACTTCCTGATAGGAAACGGGTGGGGGGGTGGGGGGGGCATGTGAACACTGACATGAGGAAACTTCCTGGAACATTGAGACGTTATCACACAGGAAAACTGTGTCTTCACTCTCTGGTTCCATCAACAGCAATAACCATGAGGATCATCTCCTGAAGTCAGATCATAAATAAATGATAAAACAAACATTTAAATACAACATACATTTTAAAACAAATGCTGAAGGCTTAAAAAAGATCAAAGAAAATCTAAACATTTAACAACATAGATATTGAGAATTTTAATATTGCAGAGTAAAGGATGAAACCAACATCTCAGATTCAGCTGCTCGTCACATCAATCTGATCTGAAGACCAGTTATTATTTTACTCTGGAGACTTTTTCTCCTCAAAGAAACACATGGAGCCAAAATCTCATGGATCAAACTCCTTGTCTACGTTGTGAATTAATCCAGAATCTTCTTAGACAAGATGGCATCAGATATGAAGCTCTGACGGGTTCCTCACGAGTTCCTCACGTCTTCCTCACGTGTTCCTCACGAGTTCCTCACGTCTTCCTCACGGGTTCCTCACGAGTTCCTCACGTCTTCCTCACGTCTTCCTCACGGGTTCCTCACGTGTTCCTCACGTCTTTCTCACGTGTTCCTCACGAGTTCCTCACGAGTTCCTCACGTCTTCCACACGTCTTCCTCACGTGTTCCTCACGAGTTCCTTACGTCTTCCTCACGAGTTCCTCACGTCTTCCTCACGTCTTCCTCACGTGTTCCTCACGTGTTCTTCACGAGTTCCTTACGTGTTCCTCACAAGTTCCTCACGAGTTCCTCACGTCTTCCACACGTCTTCCTCACGTGTTCCTCACGAGTTCCTCACGTGTTCCTCACATGTTCTTCACGTGTTCTTCACGTGTTCCTCACAAGTTCCTCACGAGTTCCTCACGTCTTCCTCACGTCTTCCTCACGTGTTCCTCACGAGTTCCTTACGTGTTCCTCACGTGTTCCTCACGAGTTCCTTACGTGTTCCTCACGTGTTCCTCACGTGTTCTTCACGTGTTCCTCACGAGTTCCTCACGTGTTCTTCACGTGTTCCCCACGAGTTCCTCACGAGTTCCTCACGTGTTCCTCACGAGTTCCTCACCTGTTCCTCACGTGTTCCTGACATGTTCCTCGGACACCGACGCCGGTGTGGAGGAGCTGGAAACAACAACACTGATCTTTCCACAGCAGAGTTTATACGTTCTGTCCCGCCTCCTGCTGCTCTACAGGCCCCGCCCCTGCTGCTCTACAGGCTCCGCCCCTCGCCTGATGTTCCCACATGTTCCTGTTTGAAGGAGTCGGACCGACCACCTGCTGCTGCTTCACACTCACTACAGGAAAGGGGATGAATGTTTCTGATGGATCAAACCGGATGGAGCTGATGGTCGTTTCTGGACTTTGTTGTTGAATCTACTGTGGTCACATGTTCACCTGCAGCGTCGTGATGTGGAACCTGACGCCCGTGGGAATGGAACGCTGCGTGTAAACACGCCTTCACGCTCTGCTGCTTCCACATCTCTCCACCTGCAGGGGGACTGTCTGCAGGGACGAAGGCTGAGGAGCACAGGGAGCGTTGGGAAGGTCTCGTCCTCCTGTGACCACAGACTGCGTCACCTCAACGTCGCTTCAAGTCCGGGCAAGACACAAGTGGCCTCCATCTTGATTTGACTCTGTTATCCGCTAATTAGAGACTTGTTTTGATCAACATTATTCTTTTATTTATTCTGATGATTTAACAAAATGCTCCAGTGGTCGGAGTTTAAACGTCCAGATTCTTTTCTCTTGTTTGGAATCTTTTGAAATCTGAATAGTTCCTCCCTGTTGTTGTTGTTGTTGTTGTTGTTCACTGTTTGTGTCAGTGGAGGATGTTGGTGAGTTTCAGCTCTGACAGTGAAATCTGAAGTTGTGTTAGAGTCCTGCAGTCCATGAGTCTTGATCACACTCAGTTGTATGTGGTTGTTGTGTGTGTTGGTCTAAATTTATCAGCAACAGGAAGCTGCAGGTTCGACTGCTTTTCATTTTCTTTTACTGCTGCGGCTTCAAACTTCCTGTTTGTGCGCTGCCAGCAGGAAGTGGCCGGGACTGGATCGACTGGTTTGGTGAGAGCTGTCAATCAAACTGGGCTGCAGGACCATCTGGTCCTAGCTGGACTCGCTTTGTTTGAGATCAAAAAAAGATTTTTAATCAAATATGAGAATTGTTCCGATTCAGGGTCTTAGAGTCAGAATATTAGGCCTCAAATACTAAGTTTAGGTTCAGCTTGTTCCTCTGAGACTGGTTCTGTGGTGGATGAACAGTACGTTGTGATGTCCGACTCAATCCTTCATATCACGGATCTCACGTTTCTGTCACGCTCTGAGCTCGGTGGGAAACATGTACACGTATGACGAGAGAACATGTGAGACGTCTGCTCAGCGTGTGGCGACCGATGGAACTCAGCTGGAATTGAGGAAGCGTGTGTGTGTGTGTGTGTGTGTGTGTGTGTGTGTGTGTGTGTGTGTGTGTGTGTGTGTGTGTGTGTGTGTGTGTGTGTGTGTGTGTGTGTGTGTGTGTGTGTGTGTGTGTGTGTGTGTGTGTGTGTGTGTGTGTGTGTGTGTGTGTGTGTGTGTGTGTGTGTGTGTGTGTGTGTGTGTGTGTGTGTGTGTGTGTGTGTGTGTGTGTGTGTGTGTCTCGTCAGAATCTGAAAGAAAACGCTCATGAACATCACGCCATCAACATGCCAGCGTTCAAGCCGTTTCCCATCAGCCACCTCTGTGAGGACCAGGTGTATGGCGTCAGTCCGTTTAACCTCAGCACTGACTCAGTAACTTCACTTCCTGCAGTGTTGAAATAAACTGACTTAGTTTCCTCCGATTACTTTCACTGAATATTTTTTCACACTTTTTACAGCGTCTCAGTTTCTACATTCAAACAAACACTGAAAAATAAAACTAACGTCACTGTCTTTTCTTCTTCTATCTTCCTCTTTTTCCTCCTCTTCATCCTCTTCCTCTGTCCAAACTTCTCAGAGTGTTTAAGAAGTCCAGCCCCAACTGTAAGGTGAGTCAGTCCTTTATGTCCTCTGCAACATCCGACTGGACTGAGAGGACATGTTCAGTCTGTGGAGACAGACGAGTGGAGACAGACGAGTGGAGACACAGACCAGTGGAGACACAGACGAGTGTGGAGACAGACGAGTGTGGAGACAGACGAGTGTGGAGACAGACGAGTGTGGAGACAGACGAGTGTGGAGACAGACGAGTGGAGACAGACGAGTGTGGAGACAGACGAGTGTGGAGACACAGACGAGTGGAGACACAGACGAGTGTGGAGACAGACGAGTGTGGAGACAGACGAGTGTGGAGACAGACGAGTGTGGAGACAGACGAGTGTGGAGACAGACGAGTGTGGAGACAGACGAGTGTGGAGACAGACGAGTGTGGAGACAGACGAGTGGAGACACAGACGAGTGGAGACACAGACGAGTGGAGACACAGACGAGTGGGGAGACAGACGAGTGGGGAGACAGACGAGTGGAGACAGACGAGTGGGGACACAGACGAGTGGGGACACAGACGAGTGTGGAGACAGACGAGTGGAGACAGACGAGTGTAGAGACAGACGAGTGGAGACAGACGAGTGTAGAGACAGACGAGTGTAGAGACAGACGAGTGTAGAGACAGACGAGTGTAGAGACAGACGAGTGTAGAGACAGACGAGTGGAGACAGACGATTGGAGACAGACGAGTGTAGACACAGACGAGTGGAGACAGACGATTGGAGACAGACGAGTGTAGAGACAGGCGATTGGAGACAGACGAGTGTAGAGACAGACGATTGGAGACAGACGAGTGGAGACAGACGAGTGGAGACACAGACGAGCGTGGAGACAGACGAGTGGAGACAGACGAGTGGAGACAGACGAGTGGAGACAGACGAGTGGAGACAGACGAGTGGAGACAGACGAGTGGAGAGACAGACGAGTGGAGACAGACGAGTGTGGAGACAGACGAGTGTGGAGACAGACGAGTGTAGAGACAGACGAGTGTAGAGACAGACGAGTGGAGACAGACGAGTGGAGACAGACGAGTGGAGACAGACGAGTGGAGACAGACGAGTGGAGACAGACGAGTGGAGACAGACGAGTGGAGACAGACGAGTGGAGACAGACGAGTGTGGAGACAGACGAGTGTGGAGACAGACGAGTGTGGAGACAGACGAGTGTGGAGACAGACGAGTGTGGAGACAGACGAGTGTGGAGACAGACGAGTGTGGAGACAGACGAGTGTAGAGACAGACGAGTGTAGAGACAGACGAGTGTAGAGACAGACGAGTGTAGAGACAGACGAGTGTAGACAGACGAGTGTAGACAGACGAGTGTGGAGACAGACGAGTGTGGAGACAGACGAGTGTGGAGACAGACGAGTGTGGAGACAGACGAGTGTGGAGACAGACGAGTGGGGAGACAGACGAGTGGGGACACAGACGAGTGGGGAGACAGACGAGTGGGGAGACAGACGAGTGGGGAGACAGACGAGTGGGGAGACAGACGAGTGGGGAGACAGACGAGTGGGGAGACAGACGAGTGGGGAGACAGACGAGTGGAGACAGACGAGTGGGGAGACAGACGAGTGGGGAGACAGACGAGTGGGGAGACAGACGAGTGGGGACACAGACGAGTGGAGACACAGACGAGTGTAGAGACAGACGAGTGGAGACACAGACGAGTGGAGACACAGACGAGTGGAGACACAGACGAGTGGAGACACAGACGAGTGTAGACACAGACGAGTGTAGACAGACGAGTGGAGACAGACGAGTGGAGACAGACGAGTGGAGACAGACGAGTGGAGACACAGACGAGTGGAGACACAGACGAGTGGAGAGACACAGACGAGTGGAGAGACACAGACGAGTGGAGACAGACGAGTGGAGACAGACGAGTGGAGACAGACGAGTGGAGACAGACGAGTGGAGACAGACGAGTGGAGACAGACGAGTGGAGACAGAAGAAGAATCTGAGTCTGAATTTAAAGTCGTGACAAACATTTAGTTTGTCACGAAACCGAAGTTAGTTTGTGTTTGGACAGAGAGTGACTGAAGGTTTGTGTTCAGGTGACAGTCTACCTGGGAAAGAGAGACTTCGTGGATCATCTGGATCACGTGGATCCTGTAGGTGAGTGGTTCAGGAGGAAATGTTTTTCCAGTTGCTGAGCAGATCCGTCAGTTGAAAGGTCACATGTTCAAACCAGCTGAGTGGTGCTGACTCAGCGTTTTGTCTTCCTTCCTCCTGCTGACAGACGGAGTGATCCTCGTCGACCCCGAGTATCTGAAGGACAGGAAAGGTACGAGCACTTCCTGCTGAGCTCCAGGCGCGGGATCACACACAAACACTGAGAACAAGTTCAAAGTATTTTATCTCGACTTTGAAAACCTGAAGAGAAAAAGTGTTTGATCAAAAGAAAACAAAATGTCACAGACAGAAACTTAAAAAAGAAATTCTATCAACTTTCCCACGGTCCTCGAACCTCCCACAGCTGCTTCCACTGCTCAGGTCTCTGGATCTTCTCTGGAGGAGCAGTGTGAACAGCAGAGGATTGTGGGAGTTGTAGTTCTCTTTGGGTCACTCGGTTCCTCTGTGTGTTTGCCCTTCAGTGGGAGGAGCTTCAACGAGCTCGCTGTGTCACACAGTTTGGTCAGAACCTGTAAACAGAATGAAAGGTGGTGTGAGCTTGTTCAGAACCTTGTGTTTAATGTTAGTAAACATTTATAATTCAGGTCCGATGGTTGTGAAACATATTGTTGAAGGAATGCTCAGGTGATGAGTCATGTGACACAACCCAACAGATGTCTTTCCTCTTCCTCGCCACAGTCTTCGTCACGCTGACGTGTGCGTTCCGGTACGGACGTGAGGACCTGGACGTGCTGGGCCTGTCGTTCAGGAAGGATCTGTACATCTCCACCTTCCAGGTCACAGGATCCCTGAACCTGAACCCTAACCCCAACCTGAACCTGAACCCCAACCTGAACCTGAACCCCAACCTGAACCCCAACCCCAACCTGAACCCCAACCTGAACCTGAACCCCAACCTGAACCCCAACCCCAACCTGAACCCCAACCTGAACCCTAACCCCAACCTGAACCCCAACCCCAACCTGAACCCCAACCTGAACCCCAACCTGAACCCCAACCCCAACCTGAACCCCAACCTGAACCTGAACCCCAACCCCAACCTGAACCCCAACCTGAACCCCAACCTGAACCTGAACCCCAACCCCAACCCCAACCTGAACCCCAACCTGAACCTGAACCCCAACCTGAACCCCAACCTGAACCCCAACCCCAACCTGAACCCTAACCCCAACCTGAACCCCAACCTGAACCCCAACCCCAACCTGAACCCCAACCTGAACCCTAACCCCAACCTGAACCCCAACCTGAACCTGATCCCCAACCTGAACCCCAACCCCAACCTGAACCCTAACCCCAACCCCAACCTGAACCCCAACCTGAACCTGATCCCCAACCTGAACCTGAACCCCAACCTGAACCCCAACCCCAACCTGAACCCCAACCTGAACCTGAACCCCAACCTGAACCCCAACCTGAACCTGAACCCGAACCCCAACCTGAACCCTAACCCCAACCCTAACCCCAACCCTAACCCCAACCCTAACCCCAACCTGAACCCCAACCTGAACCCCAACCCCAACCTGAACCCTAACCCCAACCCTAACCCCAACCTGAACCCCAACCTGAACCCCAACCCCAACCTGAACCTGAACCCCAACCTGAACCCCAACCCCAACCTGAACCCCAACCTGAACCCTAACCCCAACCCCAACCTGAACCTGAACCCCAACCTGAACCCCAACCTGAACCCTAACCCCAACCTGAACCCTAACCCCAACCTGAACCTGAACCCCAACCTGAACCCTAACCCCAACCTGAACCCTAACCCCAACCTGAACCCTAACCCCAACCTGAACCTGAACCCCAACCTGAACCCCAACCCCAACCTGAACCCCAACCTGAACCTGAACCTAAACCCCAACCTGAACCCCAACCCCAACCTGAACCCGAACCTGAACCCTAACCCCAACCCCAACCTGAACCTGAACCCCAACCCCAACCTGAACCCCAACCCCAACCTGAACCTGAACCCTAACCCCAACCCCAACCCCAACCTGAACCCCAACCTGAACCCCAACCTGAACCCCAACCCCAACCCGAACCTGAACCCTAACCCCAACCCCAACCTGAACCCCAACCCCAACCTGAACCTGAACCCCAACCCCAACCCTAACCCTACTTCTGCTTCACCTGTGTATTTTAACATGAACATATGACCTCCCTGTGGTTTCCCTCCTTTAATAAACCCTGCTCTCCGTCTGACAGGCGTTTCCTCCGGTGCCTGAGGAGCGGAAACCAAACAGTCGGCTTCAGGAGCGGCTGCTGAAGAAACTGGGCCAACATGCACACCCCTTCTACTTCACTGTGAGTCACATGACCTGCTTCCTGCTTGAGACGGACACAGGTTCATTCACTTCGTCTGCTGCTGTGAACTTTATTATCAACTGACCATGACTCGTCAGGGTCAGAGGTCACACAACTTGTTCACATGGTTATTTGTGTTAGTGATTTTTAACTGTAAAGATTTTGTTCATATGTCTTTATTTTATGGTTTCATTCAGAAACTGAACCTCTTTCTGTCTGTTGATTCAGGTTCCTCAGAACCTCCCGTGTTCTGTCACCTTACAGCCGGGCCCAGAGGACACTGGGAAGGTAACACACACACACACACACACACACACACACACACACACACACTCTCTCTTACACAGACACACACTCAAGGCCTGAGGGTCGAACCAGGAAGTGAGGAGTGGCCAGTGGGAGTGGCCTAACCTCAGCGGCTGAACGGTTCTTTCTGCTCTGTGTCCTCAGGCCTGTGGCGTCGACTTTGAGATCAGAGCTTTCTGCGCCAAGTCGATAGAAGAGAAGATTCACAAGAGGTGAGAAGCTTCAGTTTCTCACGTCCGTCACCAGGAGAACCTGATCAGGAGCTCAGCTGGCTCTGGATCAGACTTCATTTCAGTTTGTTTCATTGTGTGTGTCTGTGTGTGTGTGTGTGTGTGTGTCTGTGTGTGTGTAGGAACTCCGTGCGTCTGGTCATCAGGAAGGTTCAATATGCTCCAGAGAAACCAGGTCCTCAGCCGATGGTGGAGACGACTCGCAGCTTCCTGATGTCGGACAGGTCTCTGCACCTGGAGGCCTCTCTGGACAAGGAGGTACACACACACACAAGTAACCACACAAACACACACACACACACTCACATCTAACCACACACACTCCGACACAGATAAATGAGGAACCTGTACTGTTGGAGACTGATGAGGTGAATGTGTTGATCTGCTCTTCCTGTGTGTAGTTGTATTACCACGGCGAGCCCATCAGCGTCAACGTTCACGTCACCAACAACTCCACCAAGACCGTCAAGAGGGTGAAGATCTCAGGTGGGTCTCCTCCTCCTCTTCCTCCTCCTCCTCTTCCTCCTTCTCCTCTGGTTTCTATTCAATCGTCTACTCCCCCTTTTTTAAACGGTGAAAACCAATGTGTCTCGTGTTGAAACATGGTCGTCAGAGGTCACAAGGTCAGAGGTCATGTGGTGGGTTGGTCCATCAGGACGTCCACAACAAACTCCTTCACAGAAGTCACCTTCTCACTCCACACCAGGAGGGGGCAGTAAACATTAAAACAAGTCGCGAAGCTGAAGTTTGCAGATTTTCACGGATTAGAAAAGAAGGTCTTAGCTTCCTGGACTCAAAGCCCCTACAGGATGTTGTGGGTATTGACTTGTGAACCCGTTTGCTCACGTGATTCCCATGTGTGTGTTGTGTGTTGTGTGTTGTGTGTCTCCGCAGTGCGTCAGTATGCAGACATCTGTCTGTTCAGCACGGCTCAGTACAAATGTCCTGTGGCTCAGCAGGAGGCAGAGTAAGTTCCTCTTCGGTTCATCAATACACATCCACAGCTTCCACCACACACGTGCTGCACAACAGGATGCAGCTGGACACACAGGCGGGGGGGGTGGTTTACCTGAACACTTTGATTGACAGCAGTGTGTGGTTTCCATAGTGACCAGGTGTCGTCCAGCTCCACCTTCTGTAAAGTTTACACTCTGACTCCGACGCTCGACAAGAACAGAGAGAAGAGAGGACTCGCTCTGGACGGGAAGCTGAAGCACGAAGACACCAACCTGGCCTCGTCCACCATGTAACTCACTCACACACACACACACACACAGACACACACACACAGACACACACACACACACACAGACACAGACACACAGAGAGACACACAGAGACACTCACACAGAGAGACACACACACACAGAGAGACACAGAGACACACAGACACAGAGAGACACACACACAGAGACACACACAGAGGGACACAGACACAGAGAGACACACACACACACACAGAGACACACACAGACACAGACACACACACACACAGAGGGACACAGACACACACAGACGGACACAGAGACACACACAGAGACACACAGACAGACACAGAGACACACAGAGGAACAGAGACAGACACAGACACACACAGACGGACACAGAGACACACACACACAGACATACAGAGAGACACACACAGACGGACACAGAGAGACACACACACAGAGACACAGACACACACACACAGACATACACAGAGACACACAGAGAGACAGACACAGACACACACAGACGGACACAGAGACACACACACACAGAGAGACACACAGACACAGACACACAGACGGACACAGAGAGAGACACAGAAACACAAACAGAGACACACACACACTCACTGATAACTATGAATGTACAGGTGTTATTAACAGCAACAGGTCAGAGGATGATGATGATGAAGAGGATGATGGTGATGAAGAGGATGATGATGATGATGATGAAGAGGATGATGATGATGAAGGTGCTCAGGCCACCAGGGGGCGATGTGACCCGCTCTGTTTCTGTTGTAGTGTGAAGGACGTCACCAACAAAGAGGTTCTGGGGATCCTGGTGTCGTACAGAGTCAAAGTGAAGCTGGTGGTCTCACGTGGAGGGTAACACACACACACACACACACACACACACACACACACACAGACACAGACACACACACACAGACACACACACACACAGACACACAGACACACACACAGACACACACACACACAGACACAGACACACACACAGACACACACACACACAGACACACACACAGACACACACACACACAGACACACACACACACAGACACACACACACAGACACAGACCCACAGACACACACACACAGACACACAGACCCACAGACACACACACACAGACCCACAGACACACACACACATATACAGACATACACACACACACACATATATATACATATACACACACACACACACAGACCCCCCCACACACACACACAGATACACACACACACACACACACACAGACAGACACAGACACAGACACACAGACACACACACACATATATATACATATACACACACACAGACCCCCCCACACACACACACAGACCCACAGACACACACACACACACATATATATACATATACACACACACACACACAGATACACACACAGACACACACATATTTATACTTATATCTTAGTGAGGACACTAATCAGTTCCCGAGCCAGTGATCAGTTATTTGATTTGAAAACAAGCTGAGACGTGATGATGGGGGGGGGGGGGGTGATATATAATTATCTCCAGCTTCTTGAATATGATTGGTTGAAAACAATACATTGATTCATTGAGAAAATAATTGGCAGCTGTTGTATGAGCACAGGAAGTAGAAAATGATCCAGTTGTATTTTGATCCTGACAGGAAGCTCAGCCTCACACTTCCTGCCCCCTCCTCTGGCTTCCTGCTCCCTCCACTTGACTTCCTGCTCCCTCCACTTGACTTCCTGCCCCCTCCTCTGACTTCCTGCCCCCTCCACTTGACTTCCTGCTCCCTCCACTTGACTTCCTGCCCCCTCCTCTGACTTCCTGCTCCGCCCACTTGACTTCCTGCCCCCTCCTCTGACTTCCTGCTCCCTCCACTTGACTTCCTGCTCCCTCCACTTGACTTCCTGCCCCCTCCTCTGACTTCCTGCTCCCTCCACTTGACTTCCTGCTCCCTCCTCTGACTTCCTGCTCCCTCCACTTGACTTCCTGCCCCCTCCTCTGACTTCCTGCTCCCTCCTCTGACTTCCTGCTCCCTCCACTTGACTTCCTGCTCCCTCCTCTGACTTCCTGCTCCGCCCACTTGACTTCCTGCTCCCTCCACTTGACTTCCTGCTCCCTCCACTTGACTTCCTGCTCCCTCCACTTGACTTCCTGCCCCCTCCTCTGACTTCCTGCTCCCTCCTCTGACTTCCTGCTCCCTCCACTGACTTCCTGCTCCCTCCACTTGACTTCCTGCTCCCTCCACTTGACTTCCTGCTCCCTCCACTTGACTTCCTGCTCCCTCCACTTGACTTCCTGCTCCCTCCACTTGACTTCCTGCTCCCTCCACTTGACTTCCTGCCCCCTCCTCTGACTTCCTGCTCCCTCCTCTGACTTCCTGCTCCCTCCTCTGGCTTCCTGCTCCCTCCACTTGACTTCCTGCCCCCTCCTCTGACTTCCTGCTCCCTCCACTTGACTTCCTGCTCCCTCCTCTGACTTCCTGCCCCCTCCTCTGACTTCCTGCCCCCTCCTCTGACTTCCTGATCGCCCACTTGACTTCCTGCCCCCTCCTCTGACTTCCTGCTCCCTCCTCTGACTTCCTGCCCCCTCCTCTGACTTCCTGATCGCCCACTTGACTTCCTGCCCCCTCCTCTGACTTCCTGCTCCCTCCACTTGACTTCCTGCTCCCTCCTCTGACTTCCTGCTCCCTCCTCTGACTTCCTGCTCCCTCCTCTGGCTTCCTGCTGCCTCCTCTGACTTCCTGCTCCCTCCTCTGACTTCCTGCTCCCTCCACTTGACTTCCTGCTCCCTCCACTTGACTTCCTGCTCCCTCCACTTGACTTCCTGCTTCCTCCTCTGGCTTCCTGCTGCCTCCTCTGACTTCCTGCTCCCTCCACTTGACTTCCTGCTTCCTCCTCTGGCTTCCTGCTCCCTCCACTTGACTTCCTGCTCCCTCCTCTGGCTTCCTGCTTCCTCCTCTGGCTTCCTGCTGCCTCCTCTGGCTTCCTGCTGCCTCCTCTGACTTCCTGCTTCCTCCTCTGACTTCCTGCTCCCTCCACTTGACTTCCTGCCCCCTCCTCTGACTTCCTGCTCCGCCCACTTGACTTCCTGCCCCCTCCTCTGACTTCCTGCTCCCTCCACTTGACTTCCTGCTCCCTCCACTTGACTTCCTGCCCCCTCCTCTGACTTCCTGCTCCCTCCACTTGACTTCCTGCTCCCTCCTCTGACTTCCTGCTCCCTCCACTTGACTTCCTGCCCCCTCCTCTGACTTCCTGCTCCCTCCTCTGACTTCCTGCTCCCTCCACTTGACTTCCTGCTCCCTCCTCTGACTTCCTGCTCCGCCCACTTGACTTCCTGCTCCCTCCACTTGACTTCCTGCTCCCTCCACTTGACTTCCTGCTCCCTCCACTTGACTTCCTGCCCCCTCCTCTGACTTCCTGCTCCCTCCTCTGACTTCCTGCTCCCTCCACTGACTTCCTGCTCCCTCCACTTGACTTCCTGCTCCCTCCACTTGACTTCCTGCCCCCTCCTCTGACTTCCTGCTCCCTCCTCTGACTTCCTGCTCCCTCCTCTGGCTTCCTGCTCCCTCCACTTGACTTCCTGCCCCCTCCTCTGACTTCCTGCTCCCTCCACTTGACTTCCTGCTCCCTCCTCTGACTTCCTGCCCCCTCCTCTGACTTCCTGCCCCCTCCTCTGACTTCCTGATCGCCCACTTGACTTCCTGCCCCCTCCTCTGACTTCCTGCTCCCTCCTCTGACTTCCTGCCCCCTCCTCTGACTTCCTGATCGCCCACTTGACTTCCTGCCCCCTCCTCTGACTTCCTGCTCCCTCCACTTGACTTCCTGCTCCCTCCTCTGACTTCCTGCTCCCTCCTCTGACTTCCTGCTCCCTCCTCTGGCTTCCTGCTGCCTCCTCTGACTTCCTGCTCCCTCCTCTGACTTCCTGCTCCCTCCACTTGACTTCCTGCTCCCTCCACTTGACTTCCTGCTCCCTCCACTTGACTTCCTGCTTCCTCCTCTGGCTTCCTGCTGCCTCCTCTGACTTCCTGCTCCCTCCACTTGACTTCCTGCTTCCTCCTCTGGCTTCCTGCTCCCTCCACTTGTCTTCCTGCTCCCTCCTCTGGCTTCCTGCTTCCTCCTCTGGCTTCCTGCTGCCTCCTCTGGCTTCCTGCTGCCTCCTCTGACTTCCTGCTTCCTCCTCTGACTTCCTGCTCCCTCCACTTGACTTCCTGCTTCCTCCTCTGGCTTCCTGCTGCCTCCTCTGACTTCCTGCTGTAGTTGCTCTTCACTGTTGTTGCTTCCACTGTAGTTTGTTGTGATCGTGTTGCCTCCTGCTTTTCATTTCATCTCCCCTCTGTGTTTTTGGCTTTCTGTGTCCGCCCCTCTGTCGCCCCCTTCAGGCTGCTGCGAGGCATGTTGGAGAGGTAAATGTGAGCGACGGCCTCAGTTTTCATTTGACGAGCACAGCACACATGAAAACACAGCCTGGTTTCTCTGCCCGTCACAGTTTGAAGTTTTAAACCTGAATTAAATGACAGAAACTGTGATTTAACGAGGGAGGAATCTGCTTTAAACCAGAGTTAAACCAGATTAAACCGGTTTAGACATCTGCTTTTTTTACTATCTTAACTTTATACTAAGTGGATCTAAATCTTTTTTTAAACAAAATTAATTTCTTCTAACTGCTTTAAAATTTGTTTCAATATTGGATCAATGTATAAAAACTTAAAATTGTGAGTAAAATCTGGTTTAAAAACAGATCAGATCTGAAGTTTAAACTGTTTGAATTGGTTTTAAACGAGAGAAGCTTAGAGACACAGACACAGAGTTTTATCTGCAACGTCCTGTTCATTTGATTTCATTATATATTGTCTGTGTGTGTGTCTCTGTGTGTGTGTGTGTGTGTGTCTGTCTGTGTGTGTGTGTGTGTGTGTGTGTGTGTGTCTCTGTCTGTCTGTCTCTGTGTGTGTGTGTCTGTCTGTCTGTCTCTGTGTGTGTGTGTCTCTGTGTGTGTGTGTGTGTGTGTGTCTGTCTGTCTCTCTGTGTGTGTGTCTGTGTGTGTGTGTGTGTGTGTTGTAGAGACGTGTCTGTGGAGCTCCCCTTCATCTTGATGCATCCTAAACCTGTGGAAGCTCCAGTGTCTCGTCCTCAATCAGGTGAGTTCACACACACACACACTCACACACATTGAACGAGCAGTGTGGGATTATGGGAGTTGTAGTCTTCATTTCAGGTTTCTCCAATTTTCCTTGAAAAATGATGGAAATGATAAATTGATTATTAAATAGCTGCATATCAATGTTGTAATGTTGATGATCAGATCAGCAGGTTGTACTCTCTGGTTTTCATCCTACACTGAATTACCATAGAGACGAGAGGCAGTTTCCATGGAAACAGTGGTGTGACGCCCTGTGTGTTTGTTGCAGCTGTTCCAGAGATGGACCCGCCCATCGACACCAACTTGATAGAATTCGACACAAAGTGAGTAAAATCCTGATGTTTACGATCTGAAACGTGATTCTTAAAACCTTCGTGAAGAGTTTGAATCCCGGACGCAGGTCGAGCAGCTGCGTTTGATTCTGAGTCAAACAAATATTAGAAAACAAAAAAGGAAAATGATTTTCTTCCAGTTGATATAATTTGTAGACATTTCCCATCTGGGTGTTCGTGGTGAGTCGACCTCCGACGATTCAAATCTTGTGGATGATGACGCTTATCAGAAATCTGTTAAAGTCATTTCATGACAGAACAGAAATCCGATGTGAACTTTACAGTCGTGTGTTCACATCAGAATCAAGTTCCGTTGACTTCTGATTGATTGGTGTGTGTGATGATGTCATCCTTCGTCTCGCAGCAGCGTCTCCCAGGACGACGACTTCGTCTTCGAGGACTTCGCCCGCCTGCGACTCAAAGGCGCCGTGGACGACAAGGACGAGGACTGCTAGGATCTCGCCGACCCTTCATACGCTTGCTTCGACCCACACACACACACACACACACACACACACACACACACACACACTCTTCACGTTACATTCCCCTTTGACGGATGAGGGCGTGTTTAGACGGAGGCCTCACAGGCCTTGCTGGTGTTCTTCCTCTCTTGCTTCTGCCATTCATCACGCTGCCGCCATTTCCTGCCACCGCCTCCTCCATCCATCTTCTCCGTTTCCCTCTGTTTTTGCTGAAGGTTAAAAAACTCTAGATGTTAAGCAGCTGCAGGACAGATGTTGGCGGTCCAGATGGGAAACCAGCTGTTTCCTTGTTTGTAGTTCAGGACGTTCAGGTATGGGCGGAGTCCAGAGGGCGGAGTCCAGAGGGCGACCACGTGAGGAGAAAGATTAGAAACATGAAGAACTCTGTTCACGGAGGAAGCAGCGTTTGTCTTCTTTTACTTTGAAAATCTTCTTGAATGTCGAGCTTTTCCTGCGGCGATGATCAGCGTCGCGTACAAACAGGATTTATATTTGAAGACGAGCTGACGCAGTTCTTCACATTTACACTGTAGATGCTTTTTGTGTTGTGGTCGCAGAAGGAGGAAACACTCAATCACAACAGTCTTACAGACGACTGAAGTTCGATTTCACCAGCACCCCCCCCCCCCGCGCCCATTTGTTCCTCACTTCCTGGTTGTGGGTTTTTTCAGTCATTCCAGAGTCGATGAAGTCATTTGATTTCAAACATTTCACCGACATGACGTCTGGTCGTCTACGTTTTTCTGACAGTTTGTAAAAACAAAGCAACAAGAAAATAAACTGTCGTTAAACAATCAAATTATTGTTTCTAGATAAAATCAGTTATTGTAAATAATACATAAAATCCTCTTCCTCCAGAAATGAAGATAAAATATCTCAGATACGAATGCTGCCATCTTGTGGTGATTATGTTAACTACAGTCCATTTGAGCAGTAGTGATTGTGGGGCGGAGCCGTGGTATCCAGACCCCGCCCACACACGCACTCGACCAATCCTGAGTCAGTGTCAGCTGTCAATCATCACGGCTCAGCTTGTTTTTATATCATCAAATATCTGATTCAAACCAAACTGATCAGAAACTTGAACATCAGAGATAAGAACGACCTGAAATCACAAACTTCTTTATAAACATTTATTTAACGTCTACTTTATATTTTGAGGTTGGTTCATTTGTTGGTTCACGGGCGTCTGACACGGGACACAAACATGAAGAAACAAACAAACGTCTCTGGTGAAGAAGTGCTGACACACCATGAAGATGTGAAGAGAGTTTGTGGTGATCAGAGCTGATCACATGACCTCTGCAGAGGTAACAGGTCACTTCCTGTGTGTGTCTGCCCCCCCCCCCCGAGTTGTTCAGCTGTGAAACACAAACTCTGGAGACGATTCTCTGGATTCCAGCTGGAGCTCAGGTCTGAAAACAGCTTCAGAAAAACGTAGAAACTCACCAGACGTCACTTCAAGTGTGAACAAATTATTAAATCATGTTTTCTGAGGCTCAAACTTCATCGTCTGCTCGTTTAAGGGAAACACTGAAGTTTATATTTGGTTTATTTTCATTGTCTCACTTTAAAATCCTAACTCCTAAATTATAACTTGTGTTGTAGAATTATAAATACTCAAACTGCTTTGTGCCTTTTACACTGTTGCCAACAACATGAATCAGCAGGTTCACTACACGTCTACTTGAAGTAGAAACAACGTCCTGGGGACTAATTTACTGTAAGTAAAGATAATTTAAAACATTGATTCAAAATGATTTCATAAATTCAGAATAATAAACTGAATTTAAAAGAAATACTCAAGCAAATAAGAAAAATAACTATAAAAGTTTGACCCTTCTGATTTTACATTTTAAAAAACTGTTGCTCTTGTAAGATTTTTTTGGCCAAATTATAAAATTGTGGTTTAAGTAAATTTTTCTAGTTTTCTGCCATTTTTTTCTCATAAAATATTTTTGGAAATATCAAAACTTTGTTTGTAAAACAACAAAATGTGTTTTCTCTCTCACGGCTGCTTTCTTCTGTTTCAGTTAAAACAACAACCTGGAAATATTTTAATCATAAAATCACATTTTTTGTTCCTTATCAATGTCCCCAAATCATAATAATCGTAATAATTTCATCTTTTCCTTTAATGTTGATGCCATGTGAGAAAATAATGTTTAAACATCGTGCCATGAAAACCTCTGCAGCCAAAAACTAAAAGAGATCCTTTTCAAAATAAACCAAACGTCTGCGGTGTTTCCCTTCGACTCGGTTTCATCTTCTTTCTTCTAACAGGAAACAGGAAGCTCTGGGTCCAAGTTGTTTCTCATATTCTCATCCGATCTTTTCTCTTCGTGGCTCCGATCAGTTGTTTTCCGATGTTCGTACGTTGCCTTTAAGTTATTTGTTTCTATTCAGTTCAACATTTCAGACTTTTTCATCTGAAAAACACTGAACTTTTGTTTCATTCTATTTTCACTTATTCCAGGAAAGTAGATGTTTTTATTCCTCGTTCTTTGTCGCGTCTTCTACTTGATTCACCCCCCCCCCCCCCCCCCGTCACCGAAGCTGCGAATCAGAAGGGACGAAGAAGAAGCGGAGCATGTTTTTAACGTTTCATTTGATTAGTTTGATTTGGAAGCAGTGCTGTGAATTGTACGAGCTGTGATTCTGTCTTTATTTCGTTGTGCATATGTGGGGTAACTTTGCTAAGTGTGAAAATATTTTTGACAAGTGCCACGCCCCCGGCCTGTGCGATGCTTAACCATAATGTCTCTAAAACAGGAAGTGATTTCTGCTGGTGGACGAACACCAACGACAGAATTACGATTATTATGCTTCTGATTATTATTATGGTGACTTACTATTATTATCTACTGTATCATCATTTACAACCATGATTATTCTCATAATCATTTAAGAGTCTATTGTTTTGCCATGTATTTTTTATGTTGAGATTTTTATTTTAGTTTCCTTTTTATTATTAAAGGTAAAATGAACTAACATCCTGTTTCCGTGGTGATTGTGTTGTTTGTGAACATGAAGGAATCTCGCACTTATTTCCATTTTCTTCAGCATCAAACGTTGCCACTCAGACACTGTGATGTCACTGATGACATCATCGAGCCGCAGTGGGCTCGATGATGTCATCAGTGACGATGACACAGAGAATGAGAAGTAACGAGGTGGAACTGAACCTTCGACCTCAGACAGATTCAGATGTCATATTTGATTTGTTCTTAAAAACAAACAAGATGGGCGGAGTCTCCCAGAAACCAGGAAGTCAGGAGACCAGGGCCAATCAGAAAGCAGCAAATCCACTTCAACAGAAACAGCCTGGAAAACATCCGACCCGGGTCCCAGATGCTTCGGTCTCTGTTTGTACAGAACTCTACGATCCATCAGCTTACATGAACCTCGCTGCTGATTGGACGACACCTCGGACACACCCACCAAACCACAGACAACCAACCAGGAAGCACCTTGACACGTTTAGAGGAAACCGACGAAAGCTTTTGACCTTGAACGTGACCCAGGCTTTGTAAGGGGGTGTGGCTGAGGGCATGAGTTATGTAAACAGATAAATAGAATCAACAGAAGAGTATCAGAGCTTCAGCAGGAGAGGAGCGCCCTCTACTGGGAGACAACGCTTCTACACGAGCCTGCGCCTTGAACAGAGTTAGTTTGTCACTTTTTGTGAAGCAGAACTCGTCGTCACTCAAGTTTGATAAAACAGACGCAGCTCATTTTCATTTTAATAGTTTTATTTTAAATCCACAGAACTGAAGAGTCTTTAACAAAAGTTCTAGAAAATCTAAACCAACAGTTTCTAATGAGCACAGGACTCCGCCTCCTTACTGACATCTTGTAAAGGTTCGGACACATTTTTAAAACGCCATGGTCGTCAGTCTCGTGGTCATAAGGCGTCGTAGTCGTCCTCGTCCTCGTGCTTCCTCTTCAGCGACTCCGCCCCCGAGTTCTGCGACGCCATGTTGCTGGTGATCAGGATGTTTTTGGAGCCAATCAGAGACGGGTTGATGAGGACGCTGGAGACGGCCGGCGTGGACGCTGCCGCTGTCCGGACAAAAGTTAGGAAGTAATGTTTGATACTTTTTACTTTACAGGTTTCTTCACATTTACAGTAACTATGTTTAACATACATTTTAAAGACAGAGAGTGGGAGGAGTCAGGTTCTTACTGGTTTTGGTTATGGTCGTCTGAGAGGCCGGTGGGATCTGCACCGTGAACCTTTGACCCGACAGAGACACCGGAGCTCCGCCCTTAGCGCTGACGGACTGAACCGAAGGAGTTCCTGTGGAGAGCACACCGGTCAGAACAAACAGGTCCACTGGGCACAGCGCCCTCTACAGCCTCACAGCTGCACTACAGGGAGTCTGGTCACCATGAGACTCACCCAGGGTGGGCGTGGTCGGCCTGCTGGAGACGGCGCTGACGCTGAGGCGAGGCACCGATATCCTGCCGGACGACGACACCTGGAGGAAAACAAACCGTCACGTCACCGGCTGCAGAACCAAGAACCAGACGAAACCGTTTCAAAGAGATTGAAGTTTCACCTTCTTCTGGATGGACTTGAGTCGGTAGTTTGGCGCCGTCAGGCAGTAGCGGTCGGGGGGGAGGCGAGGTCCCGTGTAGGGTTTGATGAGCGGCAGAGGAGCCTGGTTCTTCTGCCTGGCGACCTCCAACAGGAACTGAGCACAGGGACGCCGCACACGTCACAACACTCTCACACTCACATGAAACCACAAAACTACACATGGAAATAAATGAACTTCGTTTGGAGAATTCAGTTTCAGCCGCAGCTCGTGAAACGTGTTCGTGACTCAAGGTCACGCCGATTATTACTTTGTCGTACGACAACAGAAACGTTTGTGAACAAGACATTAGCATAGGGGCGGCGACTTGCATCTCGTGGCGGCGGCGAAGTGAACGACTGGTCCATGCGACACTGGATCGCCAGTTTAATGTCGTCGGCGTCCACGGTGGACTTCTTGGCGTGTGTTGCGTAGATTTTGGCGTCTTCGATGATGGTCGTCACGTATCCTGCGAACACAAACGACGACACATACAAATACTTGTTTGTTCCAACTGCTGCGTGAGGAGCTGAGACGACAGGAGACAAACGCTTTCCTGTCCTCATGCTGCTCATGAAGACACAACATTAATAAACATAAAGCAGCTTCACTATGAAGCCGCTCCGTGTCACATGGCGAGCGGCGGCGTGACTCACTGTAGGTGAACTCCAGCATCTGGTTGATGACCCGGGGCTCGTACTCGGTGATGCCCATGTCCTTCAGGATCTGGATCATCACCTGGAGAACAAAGACGGATCCCAGGACTCATTAATAACCAGTTATTAGCAAACAGTGAGGAGATGTTTAATGCTCTGGTTCTGGTTCTGTGAGCCGAGACGCTGCAGCACCTCACCACCACCAGGGGGCAGCCTTCCTATCGCAGATACCTGAGCTTCTCTTAACTTACAGCCTGTGATCTAATTATATATAAATATATTTCATAAACAGAGGAAACATTTACAATGAAAAGCTGTGAACCACAAGTGTGAGCACTTTATTAGGAACACCTGTAGAATCCAATCAGCCAATCACGTGGCAGAACACGAGAAGCTTCAGGTAAAGTTCAAACATCAGACCGGTGGGGTCAGAGGTCAGGCTGAGGTCAGAGGTCAGGCTGAGCTGGGTCACTTTGAATGACTTGAGCATGTTTTACAGTATACTTCCAGCTCGGTGAGTAATCGGATTACTTCAGTATACTCGGTCTCTCAGTACCGAGGTAACGTTACTGTGAGCAACGTGCAGCCTGCAGCCACATAAACAACTACAGCAGCTAAGCTAGCGAGTTAGCACAAAGCTATTGTTGTGAAAGCCGGTCCGATGCTAACGTTAGCAGCGAAGCTAGCCGCCGTTCGGCGGCTCAAAGAAACTTCCGGTGACCGTGAAATGACGCGTGACACGAACAGCTCGATGCGCGGATCCGGTTCGGACCCGCGGACCCGGATCCGGTTCGGACCCGCGGACCCGGAGCGTCGCAGAGAGACTCGGTACCTGAGCATCTTTCGGGATCGTTTTCGGAGCAGACATTTTGATTCCCTCTGCAGTGACGTCACGTCTTCTTCTCTGACTGTATCCGCTCAGACGCAAAGCTGCAGCGCCTCCTGCCGGTCAGGAGGAGAGCGGCGGGATTACACTGATGGTGAGAAATCCAAAAATAACCAACAAGAAATTGTCATAAAGAAGAAAAACAAAGAAAGAATTACAAAAATGAAGAAACAAAATAATATAAATTAAATAAAGGATACAGAATATATAAAGAATTCAAAATAAAGAATTCGAAATAAAGAATTCGAAATAAAGAATTCATAATAAAGAATTCAAAATAAAGAATTCAAAATAAAGACTAAAGAACACTAATTAAATAAAGAATCAATAACAAATACGGAGTAAAGGATACATATAGAATAAAAAAATTAAGAATAAATACATTTGTAATACAGAATAAATATTAAAGAAATAAGTTTAAAGAATAAATAATGAAAAATACAAAATACAAAATATATAGAAATGAAGATTTCAAATTATAGAATTAAAGAAATAAAGGATACTAAATAGTATCTCTAAGTTAATTTAATTTTTCTATGAACTAGAAAGTATTTAAATCTATAACAGTACAATCGTACTCTAGTATACCTTTTTTTAAATTTAATCTAGATTATTAGTTACCAGTAGATTCATATTTATGTGGTAGAATAATTGAAGAATTTTTGTGTCTGAGGTTTATTGGAGAAGAAATTGTGTAAATGTTCAAGAAAAGTACAACTACCTGAAAACTGTAAATTAACTGTACTTGAGTAAATGTACTTATTTACTTACCACTCTTGAAAATGGATAGTGGATTAAATATAATTATTCTTGGTTAGTCAGTTAGTTGATTATTTTGTTGACTCTCACAAATAAAACATTTGGTTCTAAAGAACATAAAAAAACACGGATATATAAAACAAACCCAAATTCAAAAGGGTAAACCTAAATAAACTTTATTGTTATAAATAAAAGCAGTTGCAAAATTCCCACACTTCAACCATTTAATACTGTGAAAAGGATCATTATGTTATTTCTACTATATTTCATTTGTATTATTTTAATAATGATGAACAGTTGCACTAACACAGGAAACAAAGCTTTATCGACAGAAATCCTGCAGGAGGCGCTATAACAACACGTACTGAACTGTGGGGATGACTTGTTTTAATTGACTTGTTTTTCAACTTTAAAATGATCAGTTACAATTCTTACCTTACATGAAATATGTTTTTCTTATTTGCGAATAACACAATTATCAGCTATTAAACTATAGATAAAATCAGCTGATGATAAATACAGTGAAAACTTTAACCAAGGAAACGATTGCTCTCATCAGGTTTAAAAAAAGATTATAAATCCATGTGACTCAAATTTGAAAAGTCAAGTTAATAATTTCTGTCACATAATTTGGCTTTTAAATTAAAATAAAAAATTGATGTAGTTGAAAATATTCAAATGAATTAGATTTCCCTCCTAGTTGAGAATCATTAATTTAGTTGTTCATGTTTAAGGTTTCTAATGTTTTGTGATTGAAGGTCAAACGAGGTCTGGATCACATCCTGTTCACACAGGAAATGAAACAAACAGGATTCAAATATCACATGTTGTGTTTCGTTTGCTCAAGACGACTTTTACTGTGATATCTGTGTCGCCTCCTGAGAAGCTACGAGTGTGTGGTTTACCTCTCGTCATTTTGAGAACACACACTGCAGCGTTCGGCCGTGGTTCTCACGACTTTATGGCGACGCTGTGTGTGTGTGAACGTGTCCATAAACTGTGCAGATACAAACCGTCAGCTGCCACCGGATCTGTGTCTCAGGAGCTCCACACACGTCCTGACTGTGGCTTCAGAGAGTTATCATAGGAGAAAGTGTCTAAAGTCTCATTTAGGCCGTGGAATGAAGACTTGTTGTTGGTATGTGAAGAAACATGGCGGCTGCTGT